>NW_019385039.1:274680-300605 GCF_000671375.1 Centruroides sculpturatus
ACTCAAAATAATTTAAAAAGACAAATTACAATAAAACGGTTTATTATCCAACTATCAGAAATTTCACAACATGCCAAGGAAGAGAAGAAGGAGCAATTAAATAATTAAAATTGTAAAGGATTAAAAAATTATATATAAAAGTAGGAAATATCACACTTCTGACAATCGCTGCAAGTGTGTGGGCTAGATTTGGAGAATCCATGCTTCTCACATGGACAACTGTATGTGGCCAGCTCACGCGTCGGAAAACCTTCTGATTTATTTGTGTACGCACCAGATGGAAAAACAAAAAATATCGTGTATCCACGAGCACTCCAATAAATAAATAGAATTGAAACGACACTTTGAAATGTTTTTTCCGATGAAAATAAATAAATAATAATAAGTTACAATAAAAATGATAAAATGTAAATTGAATTTTATTATAACGAGTTTGCTTGAATTTCGTTTCTTCTATGCGTGACGGGTAAGCTAGTAAGATATAAAGAATACTCAATTGAACTTCTTGTAAAAACATTTCTGAAAGAAGATACTTGATATACTTAAGACATGGCTGTAGATAACATTACAAAATATATAATGTGGAAAATAAGTTGTAGATACTCTTTAGTGACAGTCAAAAGCTATTAGTGTATTTTTCAATTTGAAGTGTGTTCTAAAAAGATTAAACAAGTTATAAATATAGTAGACTCTTCCACATCTGGACTCTCCCTTATTCAAACTGATCAAAGATAACCAAAACTTTTTGAAAATATTGTACACTCTGAATCTTACTTTGCCATATTGCAGTGTGTATTCTTAATTAAAATTTTTCAAAATTAAGGTTTCTTTGAAGTTCATAAAGAGCACAATGCATCAACCATTGCTGATGTAATAGTGATGAAGCATTGGTGTGATTTAGCAGCTTGTCAGTGAATTGAGAAGAACGAAACAAACAACTTTAAGGCAATGCTTTGAAAACTAATTATAATTTTAAAAGTTTGTGTCAGTCAAAATAAACATTTTTTTCATCATACAGTAGTCATACATGTTAGTTTGTTTAAAAATTTTCACTGTTATTTAGATTTTTCTAATGTATGATCGCTCCTGCTTTTATTACAGTAGAACATCATTTATCCGAAAGCCGGTCAACCGAAACGTCGGTTAACTGAAAGTGTTCCAGTCAGCAAATTTAAATTTCCACTCGTGCTATGGTGCTGCAACCTTTGGCTATATCTTGGGCTACTCCAATATTTTTTTGTTGATGCGTGTGTTTTAGCTGGCAGTACTGAAACTTTTGTGTGGAGTTTTTCCGAGGACTGTGTCACGCTGAATCGAACGTTTTTGATACTAGATCAACTTCTAAAGTATAATTTTTTTTTGTTTTTATATTTTTCAATATATTTTGTTTGTACAATATAAAGAAATAATTTTTAACAATACAAAAGTCATGATTATTATTATAAAAATTTTCGTTATGCTTAACATCAACGAAAATTCAATGCAACACAATTCAATGTTGACACACAACAGAGAAAAATTTCAACATGGGATAGGTTAATATATTTTTTTGTACATAATTGGTCGTCCGAAAAATAAGTTTTCCGAACAACCCCAGTCTCCAATTGATTCGGATAAACTACTCTCTACTGTAGTTTGGATGTGGGTGAGTGAGTCTAGTGTATAGGAAAATTTTTAAATTGTATTATTTTACAAAGGTAAAAAAATTGCTAATTAAATTAGACAAATGAATTAAATAATTTGCTTGTATATAGCCCAATAACTTTCAAGTAAACCATGCTGTAGACTTTTTTTCCTATAAGAAATTAAGATTCACTGATGCCTTATTAAATGGACTGTTTATTTTGAAAGTGGTGTAAGTCCATTTTTTTCTTCTTTTGAGATATTTAAACATTTGCATTTTAGTTGATTCAAAAATATAAATAAAGTGTACTAAGTTTGACAATGTTTCTGTAACTAGAAATATGTAAGTTGATTGCATAAAGACTTTTATGTGAATTTAACTAAACTAAAATATTTTTCTGGTCCATAAATGGACTTACACCATTTTCATAATTATTGAATGTAAAATTCATTAAATTTCTATTATGTAAAACTCAATGTCACTTGAATCACATTGTGTTTTATTCTGATTTTGTTCATATATAATAACAAGAAATAAAATAGTAATGTTTATTCTGAACATTAAAAATATTTTGTGAGAATATGGAAATTCAGGAGAGGGTCATTTTAATCAAAATAACAAGTTGAAGAAAAGATTAAAAAATTAAGAGAAATTAATATTTTTCAACTTCAACGAAGTTTCTAAAAAATGGAAAAACATCCGATTTTGAAAGGAAGTTGATTTCCTTTCCCAGGCCAACTCATGATGAGTCAAGTTTTTGCACATGTTACTGGATAGCAAATAAAAGGGAAGTTTTCCCGCCCTTCAAGGCAGTTCGTTGAAGAAAGGTATTGCCATACAGAGAAATCCGACATACAATAAAGGCAGTCCGTCGAAACGAGGTATTGCCATGCAAGAAGTCCACCATACGATAAAGGCAGTTTGTCGAAGATAGGTATTGTCACGCAAGAAGCTTGCCATGCGATAGAGGCAGTCCATCGAAGAAAGGTTGTCATACAATCTTGTCTTATGAAAGAGTACTACATTCAAAGTATACAAGAGAAGATTTAAAAGAACTCTCCTAGAAAATATTAGAAGAGAAATAATCAAGAAAGGAAGAAGACCCTCAAATAGATATAGGAAAAGATATGAAAGACCTAAAGAAGTTAGTAATATGAACTCTGATAGATTGTTGTGAACTCTCTCTCATGTGTTAGGTTTAGGAATAAACTTAGGTTAAGAATTAGAATTAAGATTAGGTTTAGATTTATTCTTTTGTATAATTTTATATTTTTGATCCATTAAATATTCTGATTTGTTATATAAATATGGCTTCTTAAATATTAATGTTAGATATTCACGAGTTTAGGGATAACACATGTTAATCTGCATATAAAATAATTGATTAACTGGTGTCAAGGAATACTGATGTGATCTAGACTTTACCGTCCAGATCTTTCTTTTTTAACATTATATAAAAAGCTCTCCTAGAAAAAGTTTTACTGAGCAATCTTGCGATTGCGAGTCAGTAAGTGACATAGATCAAAATTCTATGCCCTTGATTCTCACAATTTACTTATTGTTAAACTATTTTATAATAAGTTTATTATTATTATGAGCTTACCGTTAGACACTAATTTTCATTTAGATTCATTACATGGATTTTTTTCCATTCCATCAAATTGTACATTTGTTGATAATATTTATAGTTTTACTTCTCTGTTGTAAGGGACTGTCTTTAAATGATGTCCACACTGAAAAGGAAGGGACGGGGTTAATCCTTTGAGTCCCAACTCCAGCTTTATTTAGTATTCCTTCCAGCATTGCAAGATTTGGCTACTTTTTTTAGTTTGGCATAAAAATTATCATTTGGCGCATTGGCTACTTTCTGGGATACATATTATATATAAATATATTATTTGAATAAAAATTCACTTTAAAATGGTGTTTTGTTGTTTTTTATTAATTAAAGTCCCAAATAAAACAAGTATTTTTGTTTTTCAAATAAATTTTTGTTTGTCTTCTTTATAATAAATAGATAAATTTATTTCTAAGTAGAAATTAAAAGTGTCTGTAGAAGTAATTTTTTAAAATATTTTTTTTGTGATAAAGTTTTAACTCTTATTACTAAAATCTAGACATGTTAATCCTTAAATATACCTGTATATTTAAGGATTGGGTCACAAATATTATATTATCTATACTTGTGGCCAAAATTCCATGCTTCCAATGTGGCCCAGAGTAAAAGAAAGGTTGGACACCCCTGCATTAAATTTTATACAGTATGCATTTTATTATATTTATTTCAAAGTTTCTTGTATGTTTCATTTCTACTTATGGTATCTATCATTCATAAATGATGAAGGTTTTAACAGGGATAGAGTTATGTTGGACATCCATATAGGGAAAGAGGTTACAAAAACTTAGACAAACTGAGACAAGAGGGGGGAGTAACAATTTCAAGAAAAATGCATAGGTAATTTATGGACAGCCCAAGTGCTTAGACTGTAGAAAATGGACTTACACCACTTTCAAAATCAATGGTTATGCAATGTCATTTGCCGATAAATTTTCAATTGATCAAAGCTTATGGTTATTTTAAAATGTTAAGTGTGAATTGTTTATAAATAAAAAGTTCACACTAAATTGTATGTATATTATGTGTTTTCTCAATTTTTTCCAAAAATGGACTTACACCACTTTCAAAATAAACGGTCCATATANCTTCGAATTTCACAGTTATGTTGGACATCCATAGAGGGAAAGGGGTTACAAAAAGTTGGACAAACTGGGACAAGAGGGGGAAGTAAAAATTTCAAGAAAAATGCACATGTAATTTATGGACAGCCCAAGTGCTTAGACTGTAGAAAATGGACTTGCACCACTTTCAAAATAAACAGTTCAAATAGTAAAACTATATAACTAGTTATAAATATTAATAAATATTAAATTTAAAATATATATATTTATTTTATAATTATTTATACTGTTTTTCTTTTCAATAATAATTTGTTAGTCACTTTACATATAATTATTACAAATAATTTAAATTTATACAATTATTATATCAATTTTTAACTTCTGTTTCAGAATGAAACAATAGCAATGCTTCGTGATGGGAATAGTGCCATATATCCTTTAGCAAAAGATTGTACTGATAGTATCAAAGATCCAATTTGGTTAGATTTACCACCAGCACGAGCAATTGGATTAGGTGTCCACTCTCTTAAAGATGTTCCAGCTAATCAAAAAAACCAAGTTGCAATAGTAGTTCTTGCATTGGAGGTAGTATAATTTATTATTTTAAAAATTAATTTTAATATTTTTAAAGTGTTTGAAATAAAGTGAAGTATTTTACATAAGAAATCTTAGATAGAAATAAAGTTTAATCTAAGTTTCATGTACTGAAAATGATCTAATTTACACTGATGATAGAAGACAAATATTATTTCCATTTACAGTAATTGTTAGTCACTTGATTTACATTAGGTTGTTGTATTTATTCATCTGTATTTAGATTGGCAAATATATCCAATGGACTTTATTCAAATAATGGAAAAGTTTTGAATGTTAAATAGTTTCTCTGAATTTTTGTTTTTCAATTAGTTTGGCACTATTTATATTCAGTTGATTATTAACCTGTCCTACGTTGTTCCCGAAAATATATGTGTTGACCTCATTGACCTGCGTGGGCAATCCCGAATATATTCGTGTTTACATCAGAATGTTTTTGATACTAGATGTTGCTATGTGTCACGATTTTTATATTAAAATGAACTTTTAAAATATAATTTTTTTTTTTGTTTTTATATTATTCAATATATATATTTTGTTTGTGAAACATAAAAAAATAATTTTTAACGATACAGTAAACATGATTATTATTTTAAAAATAATTTGGCTTAACATCAACAAAAATTCAACATGGCGTTACAGGCAACAAATAAAAATTTCAATATTGAATAGGTTAACATAAAGTTGGATGGAAGCGAAACATAGTCAAGAGTTTGTAGTTTGGCAAACAAAATTACATGGAATGAAAAACGGAACAAATGTAGTCTGCTTGTGATTCAAATAATGAATGTGAGTTCCCAGACGAGGTTCGAACTCAAGTAAACAGTGAAATTCTTGCGCGACACAAAATGTAAACAACGAGACTTGGAACGGTTCGAGTATGTGTCAAACTATCTGTCAAGGTCTTAGCGGAAGACAAACTCTAACACGAGCGCTCTTAAACAGGTAGATCTTTGACTCACGTGTCTATAAAATGTTGGTTGAGATAAACGTTTTCAAACAAAAAAAATGGGAATTTTTGATAGATGAAAGGTGAAAATGATCGTTAAATTCTTAGACGTCAAAAAAATGGTAAACAATGGTCTGAGTTATGAGTGCAGGTGTTATTGTTTTATAAACAGTCACCGAGCAGAGTCGACAAAGAGGTATCAGATGGACACCTCAAATCGGATCTTTCCCGCGACCCAAAAAACTTTTGTCTTGCACCTGGAGACAAAGGAGAGACCAATCGGGAAGCAAGGAATGGGACGAGGGACCAATCCGAAATGCGAACAGTGGGGAAAAAACTATAAAAATCAGAACTTCAAGGTTGAAAGAGGGTCTCCTCTGGATTAAGCATACAGTTGTACTTTGGCTATTGTGTTGTGCAACCGCTGATCACTTAGGACGCCACAGCTTAACACCAAACATCTGTATCGTCCAGTGATCCTTCTTGTCTGCCCGGGCTGCGACCAATCACCCGAACTCTCGCCGTTTTACAGGAGCACCGAGATTTTGGAATTGTCCAATATCCATGTAAGCATGAATTCGAACAAATAAACAGGTTTTCTTTTGTAAAACACTTGTTTTTCATTTACCTCCATCGCCATTGCCCACATATGCGGTTTCCCTTAGGCTCATTCTGACGCGAGATAAATTGTTCTCCCTTTACGTTGGTAACCTTACATGAACAAAAAAGTGTTAACTCATGATAATATGTAGTAGTAGCTTTTTATATTTTACTTTCAATGTAAGCTCCTATTATAAATACTAATATCCAGCAGTAGATGAGATGACAATATTTTATTAATCTGACATGCCAGATTAATAAAATATTGTCATTTCATCTACTAGACACTTAAACACCAGAAAATGAAAGGAATACTGTTGGATATAAAGATTTATAATAACAGTTTACACTGAAAGTTAAATATGAAAATCTTGAATCGGGTCTATGTTGTCATGTAGTAGTGATTTTCCATGCTTACTAGTTTTTTGCAGGCATTTTTCACCAAACTGATTTACTTAGCTGTGTTTCTATGATATCCTCATAGTGACGGCCGGATGGCCGAGCGGTCAAGGTGGCAGCCTATTGCTATGGGGGACCCAGGATTGAATCCGGACGGATTAAGGAATCCCCAGGAATTTTTTGGGGGTTGGTCCGTTCGGATATGTCATGCCCCATCCCTCACCACCCGGTTGCTCCATTGTGGGCCTGGCCGAATCCATAATGGGCCTACTATAAGAGGCCCTCTTAGTGCCTACAGGGCAGAAAGAGTATTAAAAAAAATATATTTTCATGGTTTGTGTTATCCATCTGTGTAAAAATTTGGTTCAAAACATTTTTTTCTGTTTATCACAGACACTCAGGAACCACTGCAGAGAATCACTCTTATGCATGTGATTGCATATGGCTTTTCTTTATTGTCACACGATTGCATGCCTAAAGTGGCAATTTTCCACTCTGATGTAATTTTTGATGACCTGACATCATCAGAAATGCTGTCATGGTGGTCCTTCACAATTGCCACATGAGATATGCATGATATCATGGATTTTCTTAGCTATGCATGATGTAATGATATGGTCTGCAACTTGCAATCACCTTGGACATTTATCTCCATAAGATAACTTGGACATTGTGACCTTCAACAATTTAATTACTTTCATGGCTCTATTTTCTACCTGGAAAATACAGAAATATGATTTTCTTTTCTGTTCCTTCTGAGAAATGTCTCAGCACTCCAATAATTTATTTCCAGCTGAATTTGATTTACATTAGCCCAAGCTATTGTAAAGTTTAAAGGGTTCCCTATGGGAGCCTAGTCAAGGACATTGCTCTTTAAACTAAACAATGTATGACATTGAAATTTTGCATGTACAGCGAAGACACATTATTCAGAATATTTCAGAATTGTCAAATTTGAGGAATAGCTATTACATACAGAATAATTATAGATGATAAATCAGCAGAAAATTGTTGCCTTAGGCATCTGATCTTGTAGAAGAAAATTGTGTGTGTGAATCCAGATTCATTTTTTAATAATTGTATTTGTTTAAATATTATATAGTAATTGGCTATTTTTATCATATTTATTAATAGAGTAAAGAATGATGATTTCATTGTAAATTTATTGCTAGTTTTGTTGTTTATTATATTCTATATGTACTAAAAATAGAATTTATATGTCAAGATAGTATTATAATTTTTAAGAAAGTTTGATCATCTTATAATTTTCATGATATTTAAACTTTTTCATTTAATTGTAGCATCAAACTCTTCTGCCTCCTATTTTAAAATGTGAATTAGAAGCAATAAGACAAACATTAACATCTTTAGAGAGAGATTCTGGTAAATTTTGATGAATTTTTAGTTTTTAATATAGTTGATAATGTGTTTTATATGTTTAAATACAGTGGAACTTCGCTTAACGAGCATAATTTGTTCCAGAATGTTACTCGTAAAGCAAAACAATTTTTCCCATATAAATTAATGTAAAATACAATAATGCGTTCCATGCGAAAAAAATACTCAAATATTTTATGTATAATGTTTATTCAAAGAAAATTATACAATATACATTGTTGAGGAGAGTGAATCATCTTCATCTTTTCTTCTAGTGTGGAATGAACTAACCTGGAATACAAATTTAATTTGCAAAAAACAAAAAAAAATTGCAATACGGTAATTTCTAATATTTAATTATAGCCTTTATATAATCCAAGAATTTGGCATATTGTTTGGCATGTTTATTATATAACAAGTCATGGTTGTTGATGTTTATAATATATCTGAACACAAGTTTGGAAAAATGTGTGATCACAAGCAACACTAAGATGCTAGCGGAACGAGTGCTAAACACAGACTGATGGAGCATGCACACAATTCGGGACTTCCCTCTTCTTGTCGCACATTATGCAAAACATCGCTTGTTAAGCGAGTCATTTTTTTACAATTTGCTTTGCTTGTTAAGTGAGGTTCTGCTGTACTATTATTTTATTAAAAATAATTATTTGTTTTGTACTATATATAACTGAAATAATATTTTCTTGTTAGCATAGATTTAGATACAAATCATTTAAATTTTACATGCATAAAATGAACAAATTTATATAACTAAATTTTTAATATAAAAATGTTTTGTTTTGTTTGTTTTGTTTTGTTTTTTTTGTTTTGTTGTTATATGCAGCCTCACTTCATTTTAAAAAATTGCAATGTAAGTTATATCATATATCATCAAAAAGAGAATTTTCCTACACATTATTAGCACATTTGGGACTGACATATTTTCTGTACTATAAATCTGTGGAATGATTTTTACCTTTTTTAAAATCTCACATGTTTGAAAATAAATTATTTTATAGTTTTTATTATTAGTTGATGACAGGTCATTTTTTCCATTTAATTTAATTTTCTGATGTCAAAAACGACCTCCGATAGCTTTTTAATTTTTTTAATTAATCGATTTTATTATATATAAATTTAATTGATTAGGTGGGGTCGGAAATCACAATTAAAATCTTAACTTTTTAAAAATATTTAAAAATATAGGCGTCGCTCATATTCACCCTACTTTAAATCCTTGTCCTCCCGAGACGTCTATGAGAATGCCCCAGGAAATCCGACTCCAGCTATTCTCAAGGTCATTCAGCTGTGTAAACAATGACTCATCGGTGTTAAATTTTGCAGAAAGGCGAGACAAAGGAACTTAAACTTCAAAGCTTTTTCTTCAAAATAAATGCGTTTCTTTTGTTTTTTTTTTTCAGTTTTAAGTATTTTTTTATGTGTTTTTTATGCTTAATTACATCATAATTAATAACAGGTGGTCGTTAAGGGGTTAATTTGATATACAGGGTGTCCCAGAAGACTTTTCCTGATTACAAACATGCAAGAAGGCAGAAAATATGACACACAGACACATATCTTTTATCTTGAATTACAGGTAACATATTCAAGTTTTTGTGTGTACATACATGTACTCGTTAATAAATTTTGACGAGTGCTCCTTTCATTGCTCAAAGAATATCCAGGTGATATTCCAATTCTACCCATGTGTTGGTCAACATATCGTGAGGGATGGATGTTATGACATTGGTAATGCTGCGATGTTGTTCAGTGGTGTTTTGTAAACCTGGTCCTTGACATAACTCCAGAGGAAGACATCCAGTGGTGTTATGTCCAGTGATCGCGGAGGCCAGTTGATGGGATTACCGCGCGCAATCCATTTTTTTGGAAATGCTGTATCCAAATAGGCAGGAACATCTAACCCCCAATGAGGTAGCACACCATCTTGTTGGAAAATTGTCCTGAATGTCCTGAATCTGTAGCACAACAAATAACTGCAACATATCAAGATAGGTATTGGCTGTGATTGTTTTGTAACAAACAAAATAACAGTGAGTATGTATGTACACACAAAAACTTGAATATGTTACCTGTAATTCAAGATAAAAGATGTGTGTCTGTGTGTCATATTTTCTGCCTTCTGTGTGTTTGTAACCAGGGAAAGACTTCTGGGACACCTTATATATTTTAAGTAAGGATTCGTTGATAGAAGTTTGATTATAGAAAATTTCAACTTAATGTAAACAAAAACAAATTTTTTTTTTATAATTGCATCATTTGAAAAATCCATGCTTGAATCTGATTTAGTAATGGTTTCTTTTTAATCTATTGATTGTTTTTTACTACCTGACAAAGATTTATGATAATGTGTGCAACAGAATTTCAATTTTTGTTTTGTGTATATGCCATCCTGATAAATATGCAAATTAGTGAACTATAAAAAAAATACATTAAACCACAATAATTATGTTTTTGCTTATTTATATTTATATATTAAAAAAAACTAAACATTAAATTATTTAATTATAATAATGATGATGATAACTGTGGCAAAAAAAGTGATGGGAAACTATTTGTTACAAAAAAATTTGATAAAAATTGAAAAAGTTAAAATATTTTATTTAAAATCTTGTCAGCAGTTGGAGCTAGGCATTATATTATCTAACAAAAGGTCTGTGCTTGTTGGAAATATGAGGAAATATGTTTAAAATACAGTAGAGCGTCGTTTATCTGAATCAATTGTGGACTGGGGTAGTGCAGAAAATCGATATTTCAGATAACCGATTATGTACGAAAAAATATATTAACCTATCCCATGTTGAAATTTTTCTCCGTTGCGTGTCACTTCACGTTGAAGTTTCATCGATGTTAAGCCTAACGAAGACTATTGTATTGTTAAAAATTATTTTTTTTATTTTGTACAAACAAAATAAATATATTGAAAAATATAAAAACAATAAACAATTATACTTCAGAAGTTAATTTAGTATCAAAAATGTAAAATATTTGAGTGGCCCAAGACATAGCCAAAGATTGCAGCGCTACAGCACTGGCAAAAATTTAAATTTGCCGACTGGAATTCTTTTGGATAATTGATGTTTTGGATAATTGACTTTCAGATAAACAGTGCTCTACTGTAATAATAAATGAACATATATTTATGTTGTTCAACCTTTGACAAGGGTTTATAGTCAAATGTATCATGTATATGAAAAGTTTTAAAAAAAAAAGGCATCTGAGCTTTTCATACAGCTGAATATGATATTGTATCTATTTTTTTTATAAACAATTGGACCTTCCACTCTTAACAACAAAATTTGTGTGTCTGAACTCTTTCATAAACTTTTCTGTTTATACTTTTAATATTAGCCCTTTAATTGGAAATATAGTACTTGTTCAATTATTTATGTGAATTTTTAAAGATGTTTTTGAGAATTTTTGAAGATGAATCTATTATTAACATCTATAAGAATACATTCTCTAAGTATTTTAGTATTCAGAATGTTTCTTTCCAGTGTACTTAAATGGACATCGTCTGTTAATGTCCTTCAAATATTTCCAATATACCATTTGACTTTATCTTTGCTTCATCCAAAATCATGGCTCAAATATAAAACCATTATATTTGAGCCATGATTTTGTATACTCATATTAATACTTATCTATTTGACCTTTCTCATTTTTAAGAAGATCACAACATACTATAGGAAATCCTTGTTAATTTGAACTTGGATAGTTCAAAATCTTGTTAATTTTTAACTGTGCTGTTTGTCCTGGCTGGGGATATAATATTTGATTTTCATTATTCTGCTATTTTCTGGCATTATCACACTGCTTGCTGGGAATACATTAGAATAGGAACATGATTCAGACTTTGCTTATTTTTCATGCTGTTTTGATTGGTGAAAGACTCATTTTCCTATGACCAATAGAAGACGTATAGAACTTTTTAAGCAACCTATATATTATTTAACAAAAGTAGCATTTTGTATACATAGCCATATTTCATTTTCTTAATAAATTATATTAGTTACATGGTATTTGGCATATTGTACAGAAATATGTAAATCTCGGATAATTTGAAACTTGATAATTTAAAGTCGTGATTATTTTTTCCTTGGATTTTGAATTAATGGGGATTTCCTGTTTCAGTTATGATAAGCAAGTATCCATTCTCAAAAACTTTTGATTTTGAATTTTCAATCTTTGAAGGATCCTGGAAGAAATTTGTTTCATGCTAGGGAAATAAACAAAAGTGTTACTGAACAACAATTCAGTTAATAATGTTTGCAAAACTAAATTACTGTCTATATTTGATCATTAATTAATTATAATTCAAAAAGAGTCAGGAAAACTATTTTTTGAATTTCTATATTAAAACTTATACTTAAAATAAATTAAATAGTGCCATAATACTTTTCATATTTTAAAATAAAATTTGAAAGTCTTGTGTTAAATTGAAATATTGAGTTTTTTAATTTTAGGGCATGAGAATTTTATACTTAATTATTTTAAGTATTTTATATTTATGAATAAGAATTACACTTTAAGTGCATGTTAAATAATTTGAAATACATTTTTGAATTATAATTTTTATCTGTATTATTTTTAATATTTAGGGTCTCTCTCGGCACAAAATACATTACAGTCCATTTTAAATGAACGTTGTGATGGTAATCGTAATATTTTTCATGCTGCAATAACAACTTGTTTTCCTGCTTCTAATAAAGAATGTGATACTGGAGGTATATTTGTCTAAAATTACTTTATATTGTTTTCATTTCTTACTTTTCTCTGTATTTTAACTATCACTTTTTATTAAGATAATTTGTTTTTATAAAACTTTTTCAAAACACTTAATAAAAATATATTTTTAGTGATAAGTTTTCTTGATAATCTGTTTATAGTCAAAATAAGTAAACTGAAAAATCTAAATATGTTGTATTTTTAATGTTTATCAGTTGCAATAATTTATTTTATTTTTTGCAGAATTATTTCAATGGGATATTTAGATTAATATTTTTCTAAGAAATATTTAATTTTTAATATATATAATATGTGTGTATAAATATTTAAAAATTCAAAAAATAATTGAAGAAACAGAGTCTACAGTCTACAATAAAAGGTTGATTCTGCCATAAGATTATATTATTCCTGATGTGTGACATGGACAAAAAAATGAAGATTTTTTGCATTTCTTCAATTATTTTTGTGAATTTTTAAAATATAATTGTCATCTGGCTTTTTTGTTAATATTAGTATATAAAGTTCTCAACATATTAATAACAATTTATTAATATTTAACTTCTTAATCAAATGTAAATTCTAGTTTTAAATTAAAAGTATGATACATTTCAAGTTTTGTTACATGAATAAATTCTTAGATATAAGTTATTTAACCTGAATTTCTCATTGCTTAAAATGATTGATAGAGAAAATAAAAGAAATTACTTTTTGGAATTTTTCATCATATATTGTAATTCAATTTCTTCAACTCAAAAATAAATTAAATATGATTTCAAAGATTCTTTTGCTCGGGTAGTAAATTTGTTTTCAAGCATAATAACTAGAATTGTATAGTTATTATATATAAACATTGGTTGGATGGTCAAGCAGTCAAGGTGGCAGCCTACCACTCTGGGGGACCCAGCATCGAATTCAGATAGATTAAATCCTTAGGAATTTTTGGGGTTGGTTTGTTTGGAGATGTCTGGTCCCATTCCTCACTACCCATTTGTTCCATTTTAGGCCTGGCCAAACCCATAATGGGCTTGCTATATGAGACCCTTTTAGTGCCCACAGGGTGAAAAGAATTTAAAAAAAAAATATATATATATATATATATATGTTACTGTGAAAGACCAAAATTAGAGAATGTTGATATTCTCCAGTGAATGTTGACACGTACAAAATATGTCTGTGAAAGTCCAAATATTTGGCTATATTATTATACATTCGAACAATCACCGGTGTATGTCGACAAACACAGATAAGCTTTGCAAATCCTTTGTGGGTAGCTGGAGGTAGGACAAAGTCTTTTGATCCCGTGAGGTGGGGATCGGTTTGTCAGGTCAAGTGGTGGAGGATGAGAGGGGTCCGTCAGTAAGGCATCGGCAATATCTGAATAAAAGAGACCATTAACAGATCAGTTCATAATCACATAATAACGTAATCAGTTTGTAATTTGTAAAGAAAAGTTACTTTCCATAGATGAGATTTCTTTTCAAGGAATATCGCTGAGAAGCAGCTGCAGCTAATTCGAAAAGTGGAGGGCAAGGCTATACACACTGTGATTGCAAAAAAAAAAAAAACTGTTCCACAAATAAATGCAGTTGTAAAAGCAAGGAACTCTTGTGCAATTCAAAGTGCCATAACAGTTTAAGTTGTTGCAATAAATAAGATTGTATAATGTTAATCACATAATTTATGTGTAAGTTTATTATTGTATTATTTTCTTTAATGATTAAGAATGTGTTGTCCGTTTTAGGTTCAACTGTTTATTTAAATGTGCTGTTACTTAAGCTTTCTCCTATTTTGACATATTAAAATGTTGCATTTTTGTCTTAATGTAATAAAAATATTTTTATTCAACATTCACCATCAGTGCATGCTGAATGTTGACATTTGCCAGTGTAAGTGAGAAATAATGATATTTAGCAAATATTTCGTGCATACACGAAACGACTGTGTGAATGCTGACATTCATTGGAGATGTTGACATTCACCAGATATCGGTCATTCACAGTAACATATACATATAAACATATATAAGTAATAAAATGATCATACAATTCTAGTTTTGAAATTTGTCATTTCAGAAAGTGCTTAGCCATTCCTTAAGTGCTAGCCCATCCTGTAACAGACATTTGTTTCAGAATCTGTCTAGTTCTAATTACTTTTTAAAATGCTAATTTGGCTTCTGCATATACTGAAATAGGTGTGTATTTCAGCATCTGTCTTTAAGAAACTAGGCAATTCATGTAATTGTAATGGCATATTAAGCAGAATACATAAATAAAAACAGCTGACTGTTTCTGTAGCTTTGTATAAACAGGTGGAAAATTTATGTAAATGTTTCCAGAGAATAAAAATACTCGGGATGGTAGTCAAAGGTTCCATTATAATGTACAAGTTTATGCAAAATATACCGACTCCTTAAATACGACAGTAGCATGGCATTGTTTTTGTCATGGTTTAACCATTGAGGATAGTTTGTTACTGATTTACTGTATGATACTAAAAATGATAATGCCACAAAGATGTTGCATAGACAATTTCATGAAAGGAGGAATTATTGGAAAGCTAGAAGCAGACAAGTTGCAGGCAGATGTATCCAAGACTGAATGTTCTGAAGAACTTCATATACTGACTTTGACCAGATTTCAAAAGAATAAGAGATGTTGTATGTCAACCAGGAGATGGAAATCTAAACCATGCCTCATCAAGATCACTATTTGATGTTACCAGCACACCATAACAGAAGAATGTCTGGTAGTCAGCTCTCTGCACAGCTATCTACAGTCACTAGTGCTAGTTTCATGACACTGTCTATAGAATGGTTCAGGCAAGTAGTGTCTTGCTAGATGCTCAATATGTTGCATTCCATTAATCTCTGTGCACAGAACCCATTTAAAAATGGTATTGAAAACATTTACATTAAACTTTGAATGAATGGGGCAATGTTCTGTTTGCTGACAAATCCAGATACAGTCTACAGAACAATTATCATCAGATTAGAATCTGATACAGTCCATAAAAATTGTGGAAAGAGACCAGTTTGCAGCTGGTGGGATTATATTTAAAAGCTGCACTAAGCTCCACATTTTTGCAAGAGGGTATCATTACATCAAAATTTTTGAACCCTATATGAGAGTTTTCATAGGTGCTGTGAGTGCAAATTTTTATTTTGGGAATGAAAATGTCTGCACTTTATAGGGTTGTGCTCATCAGTAACTCTCTTGACAATGAAGACATTCATAACATGGAATGGTCAGCAAGATCTCCAGATCTAAGTTTCAAAGAACACATGCAAGAGGCTCTAGTGAGATGAGTTGCATATAATTAGCTTCCAAGAATAGTCTAGGAGTGTCAAGATGCTCTTGTTCATGAATGGACTTTGCTCTTGACAGGGCTGATAAACAATGTCATAACCAGCATGAGAAATTGCTGTGCAACATGTGTGTCTACAGGAAGCAACCACGTGCTATATTAATTAACCATTTCAACAAAACATTTACACATCTTTGAAACCATCAAATACATATAATGAACTTAATTAATGGACATTTTCAACCTTTTTAAAGATCTTCATCACATTAGTACGTCGATTCTATGGTCAGGACAAATTGAACAGATGAATATAATAAACACCCCGAAATCCAATGCATTGATACTAGTAATTGCAAATTTATCGTGTATTACATTACCGGTAATTCGGTAATTATATTCGGAATTACCAGTTTATCTATAATTTACTGGTAAATTTGTTTTAACAAATGATTTAAAACAAAACTGAATTACTGACAGAATCATAGAACAACCATTTAATTTCAAGTTTTCTATCAGTTTAGATAAACAACATTCTTGTAATAGCAATTATTATAACATAACAGACATTGAAATAATGCTGATTATTAATTATGTTTTTCTTTACTTTGAAAGGAGGCTATTAAAAAACATAATACGTTTAGGCTCGCGTTATCTTATCTAGACTTAATTTTCTTGCAAATGGCAGCTGCATTAGAAAAAGCTCTCTCAGAATCAATACTAGTTGAATGTACTGTCATTAGAGAATTGAAAACCTTAAGATATGTTCCTTGTATTTTTTCTCTAAGAAATAATTCATTTCTTTCTTAACTATATCTTTCACACTATTAAATTTACTTATATTACTGTTATCAGTGTCTATGCTCATTTTGTTTAACACGTATAACGCCAAGGGACGCGCGCACCGTCGTAATGGAAATTCCCGTACAGCGCCATACGACCGCCGGTAGACGTAAACAATGTATTTTAATCAAGGTTAAATTTTCCTGGTGTCCTACGACGTTTTCTGCATGCTTAGTGCTGGCCTCTCGTGGACATCTATTCAGTTAGCTTCGAACGCCGGCGGTCGTATGGCAAACAGATTCTAGGTACGACCGCAGGCGCGTCTTGTGGCGTCGTGACGCGATACAAGGTCGGCGGTCGTAGTTATTTTTTAAAATTTTATATTTAGAAATTTCTTTATCAGTTCTAAATACAAATGAATATTGTGTACATCAGCACGAGTCAATCAGGCATATAAAGCAATCTCATGATTTTGGTGCAGACACTGTATAAATCAATTCCTAAACTTACAGTAGGCTACCTATCGGCTAAAACTGAATGTGAATATTATAGTCTATGGAAAAGAATGTAATAAGGTTATACAATGGAACCTTGCTTAACGAGGATAACTCGTTCCAGAATCTAACTTGTAATGTGAAACACTCGTTAAGTGAAACAATTTTTTCCATAGAAATTAATGTAAAATACGATAATGCGTTCCATGCTGAAAAAAATACACAAATATTTTATATATTTATTCAACATTTATTCAAAGAAAATTATACAATATATATAGTTAAGGAGCATGAATCATTATCATCATTTCTTCTAATGCAGAATGAACCAATCTGGAATGCAAATTCGATTTGCAGAAAACAAAAAAAATCACAGATAATATGTGTAATAAACACACCAAATGATATGTCAAATTCTTGGGCTATGTAAAGGCTATAATTAAATATTAGAAATTAATTAATTTGACTAGAGGTAGGTAGTTATGCTGTCATCTCATATTAAATTTAATAATTAATATAAATAAATAATTTTTAATTCAGACATTTCTAAAATTTAATTTGGAATTGGTCATTAAGTTTAATACGAGATGGCAACATAACTGCCTACCTCTAGTCAAANTCTAAGAAATAATTCATTTCTTTCTTAACTATATCTTTCACACTATTAAATTTACTTATATTACTGTTATCAGTGTCTATGCTCATTTTGTTTAACAAATAAGTACAATATTTTTTTCATTGTTAAATTTGAGTTTTCTATTGTGCACTTTGTTCTCATCTCGATGTGAGACGTGAACAAAAAAGTTGGTGTGGTAAGCAATGAATGCATCTCACCAGAATCTGAGTCTATACTAATTTTAGTGACATCCGCAGGTCACGATTCATTTTCATTTTCTGATGAGTCTTGATTATTTCTACAATCCCATTCAAAATTGTATTTTTGTTAACATTTTTTATTGGATATTTTGTGAGACTTACATTTTTTCAATTTTTCTGGGTTATTTTCCTGTATTAGACTCCAAAAACAAGACCCATTTTGGAGAATAATACAGGGAATCAAATAACAAACAGACTAGAAAATTCCTTTTGGTAACCTCAAATTAGAAATGGAATGACCAATCCCCACATGCACTATTTTCTTGCTATAGTACCTGGCGAGACAAAAGGGAAATTTGCTTTCCATGGGTATTTCCTGTGGGAATTTTAAGAAAATAAACATTGGGTTAATTAAGAGGTTTTTGTTTAACCAAATTACCAGTAAAAAATTAATTACTGGTAAATTTATCAGGTTATAATTTTCCTAATTTACTGGTATACTGGAAAACTGGTACTGGTAATGCAATCACTAATTGATACTAAACCAAACTATTACCATAATTAATTAGGCTATTATTTTGCTATTAATAATAATTAGATATTAAGTAATTTGGTACTATAGGTAGACATTAGGTGTCTTCTCTTATCTAAATTAATAATTATAACAATTTATTAAATAATTTAGAACAGTCTGGAAGAAAAGAACTAGCTTGGAACAGGATTTGAATCTGCAACCATGTATTGCCATGAGTAACTGTGAATGGTTATATCTAGGTTTAAATATGTCTGGAAGTGAAGAATTGCTTGGAAATTGCAGGTTCAAATCCTGCTCCAGGCTAGTTCTTTTCTTCCAGACTGTTCTAAATTATTTAATAAATTGTTATAATTATTAATTTTGATAAGAGATGGCACCTAATGTCTACTTCTAGTACCAAATTACTTAATATCTTATTGTTAATAATGGCAAAATAATACCCCAATTAATTATGTTGATTGTTTTGTTTGAACAGATGATTTGAATTTTACAAAATTTATCAAGTCATTTAATTATGTGATTTGTGTTCACAAAAATATTATCCAATTTTAATATGATTACATTAATAAGCAAGATTGATTTACATTATTATTGGATATAAAATAAAATAGAATAAAACAGATACTGACATTGTTCTGACCATTTTGATTTAATGTACTACCTTTAAGATCTTTAAAAAAGTTGAAAACATTTGCTAATTAAGTTAGTTATACATATTTGCTAATTTTGAAGGTTTGTAGGGGGTTTGTTGTAATTTTATCATTAGTTTGTAGAATTGCTGTTAATCATGTTTTGCACAAAGATTTACAACAATGTTTAGTACTTTTTATTGCTGTTTTTTGGAACAACCAAAAAAAATTGCATAATTTATATGCAATTTTTTTTTTGGTTGTTCCATGCATACAGAGTACAATATTTTGCTTCATACCATTTTTGATCAGAAATTTTTGAGATACAGGCCAAATTAATGGTTGTGCATATATTTTGGAGGTTTGTGTATACATACAAATATTTGATATAATATACAATGTTACTTACATAGATATATGGCCTATTAGCGTTGTTTCTGTTGTACTATCATTATGTGCAGATAGCTGAAATCAGTTAATATGTTAGACTATTTAATAATAATATATTCGATGTGTTATTATTAAATGGTTTAGCATTAATTTATATTAAAACATTGACTTTAGTTTTAAGATTTATTTTTGTTGTGTATAAATGATTTCATCCTAACTGTATGGCAAAATGAATACAATATCAAGTATAGAGAACAACTTAGCAATATTCTATTTATAAAAATTGTATATTTCAAAGTATTAAATTCATTAATAACAATTCAGACAATTTCTTTATTAAGATTTGAAATATGCAGAAATCTTTTGATGTTTAAGTTAAAGAAATGTTTAAAGGCTATGCTGAACTTATAACACTAATTTTAAAACTAGAAATTAAAAAGAAAATAGTTTGTAGTTTATTTCAGTGGTGGTGATATATTTTAATGTCATCAAAATATATTACCAAAATTAGATTAGAGGAGATTGTTGTATTTAGGCACATGTTTTATATAATATGCTTTTATGATCTTTATTTTATTCAAAATAAAACACAAATTTGTGACAAGGAAACCAATGTGATTTTTAATAAAAACAGAAAAGAGAAGTACATATGAAACAGTTACTTTTTCTAGAAATATGTTGGTATGTTGTAAATCTAAAATAAGTGTCCTGAGATTGACAGTACTATGCACTGTAGTACCTCAATGTTTATGCAGTACTACAGTCCATAGTATACAGTTTATAATTTGAATACTATGATACGCTTCTTGTCTAGTCTTCTGAATGGCTTGTGAGCACTAAGATTGGCTTTACTTTACCGCTAGACTTATTACACACCACAGGACATCAAATTAGATTTAGAAAAACAATATTTTATTTTTAGAATGCATTTCGGACATGGAGTCCTTCATTAGCTTTTTGCTACAAAGAATAATAGGAGGTTAACAATTTTTATAAAAAGTCCGTGATTGACAGAAATGAACAAAGAATGTGGACTTACATTTGACATGTGGATTTGATGTGTTGAACATTAATTAAAAGACTAAGCACACAATAAAATAAATTTTTCATTAAAAACGGTAATGTTGATACAATAACATAATAATAAACTGAGGTTCTGGTAAAACAGTAAAGTCATAAAAATATACATTGTTAAAACAAAATGATAAGTAGATTCACAGTAACACGAACAGAGTAACAAGACAATTCGAAGGACATTCCAGGGTAACCGTCACCCTCACCCCTATTCATTTTCACACCTCCCCCCACACCCCCCTCTGGTCAAATATGTGTACCACGATTCGTGTAATTTTTGACCGGAGTTGTTATTCATGATTTCCTCTTTATTTTTTATTATTTCTAAGTGTTTGTACCATCATCTTTTATAAGTATTTTTTTCTTTTTTAAGTATTTTGACAGTATCCTTTTACAATCTGACAGCCTTCATTATTACATTGGGCAGCTACAGCCAAACTATCATTGTTGTGTGCTATGGCAGAGATATGTTCATTGAAATGGACCTTTAATTCCCTACTAGTTTCACCAACATAAGATTTGGGTGTGGTACAGTCACATTCAAATTTGTAAACGTTTTTTTAGTCTCATATGTTAGCTTTTCTGTTAGGTACGTTTATTTTCTTATGTAAGCTGTTGCGATGTTTGAGTACCAAAATAATATTATACTTAATTAATTTTCTTTTAATTCTTTCAAAGATATTCATAACGTAAGGAATTTAAAAAAATTTATAAGCAGTGTTGTCAATTGGTTGTTTGTGTGTATTAACATATTTATTATTAAGCCAGTTACTGATCATGCGCTTGCTATACCCGTTCATTAAGTACGTTTTTATGATGTCTTCAATCTCATTGGATATATCGGTATCATATGTGGTATGTTGCATAATTTTATCCAAGTACATGTAAAAAGTATTCTTTTTTATATAAGTTGGTACTTCAGATGTAAAGTGTCAATAGTACAGGGTTTTTTATATTTTTTAAAGGTTGTTTTTTCTTTGTGTCTTGTGACGAGAATGTCTAAGAATGGTAACTGACAGTTGCTTTCAGGTTCTAAGTCAAATTTAATGTCAGTATCTATTTTATTTACATGTTCCAGGATTTGATCCGCCTGTATGATGTCATCATATATGCGAAAACAGTCATCGACGTAACGGTACAGTTCTATTACACCCTTGATATTGACAACGTCATGATCAATACTGTACATACTTTATTCAGAAAGGATTGGGCCTATTATACAGAAGTGGACAGCACCCCGACCATTTAATAGAAGAAACTTTTATCATACAGGTGTTAAATTACAAATAAATGTCGCTAGACCGACAAGCACTTTCGACGATAATTATTTTCGTCTTTTTTGGGTCGTTAAAAATGGTTAAATTCCTTTTTTTTATTATTACAAATAACCGACCGTTCCAAGCGTATTAACATTTTGGAATGGAAGCAACAGTAGAACATAAGACAATTTTTAAATAAAAAAACGCGCGGTTATAATGCACATGTGCTATGCACCTCCAAATTGTGGAGCTAGATATGTTGTTTTAGATAGTTATACAAATTGATCCACAAATGGGGCAAATCAAGTGTGGGGGTGTTGCAGGGATTTAATATGTTGGTATGGAGGGTCTCCCAAATATATACGATATTTGTGTTATTGCAATGTCTTATTATGGCCACCTCGTCCCACAACGGTGTATGTTGGTGTTGTAACACCATTGTAGCAAGTTCAGTTTCATTCCTGCCTTCCCTGATAGAATACTGATGCTCTGAAATACGAGAAGACAACATTCTAGTTGTCGTGCCAATATAATGGGTGAGACCACTCAACATATTTTCTAATGGGATAGAATAAATCCCAATCTTTCAAGAATGGAAGTAGGATCCCTGTCATTCTAGAATAAATTTCTCTTTTTTAAAAATATTTATATCTTTTTACTTTTTTTTTTTTCTTGGCATCTAAAAACAAGAAAAACAGTCCCATTATTTTAAATAATAATAAAAGAGAGTTAAAAAAAATTTTTTTGTACCTTGGGATAGTTCCAAGGTACAAAAGTTTCCTGTAGACAGGTAAACATATGTATTTAATTATGCTAATAACTTTATCAATTATTGGATTATAAATAAATTGCATTGAGAAAGTTTATTACGTGATGGATAATTTACTGTATATATTTTAAAAATTATTAATTTACTTAACTTTCACAAAAATTGACTCAATGTTAATGTGAACCTTGATATTTGATTGATAGCACAAATAAGAACTAAATGAGTTCAAATTTCACTTAGTGCTACCTTGTGACTAACACAATATTGCATTAATGTTCGACTTCTCCCACAGACAAAAACGGTTATATTCCAAAGTGTCTCTATGTACTGTACTGTACAACATGTCCTAAGGTACAACAGTCTCCTCTATATATTCTAATAATCTATTTAAATGAATTAATATTTATTACCTAATTTTGATGATGATAATGAGAAATAATCAGAAATTTCAAAATAATTTCAGTTATAATTATAATATCTTAATTTTATCTTTATTCAGAAAGCAATACCAATAATAATACTGGTCTAGAATCTTTAGATATATTAAGTGGAACAGTATCATCACCAAGTTCTGGCTTATCAACTCGCAGGTATTTTAAGATTCTATTATTAATTTTATAGAAAATGTTTTTAACAAACTAAAAAAATAATGTATAAAATAATGGTTAAATTTATTTAAAACAAATTTTTATTACTGATATATTTCAGTTTACCTGTTTGGTATGATATATACTTTTTTAATGCTTAGTCAAAACTATTTATTCTATGAATTATTAAAAATAATAATATTTAATGGAGTAATAGATTATTTTGATATTTTCAGTTTTCTTTCTCTTGACATTATCTATTGTTATTTTTTAAAATTTTATATTTAGAAATTTCTTTATCAGTTCTAAATACAAATGAATATTGTGTACATCAGCACGAGTCAATCAGGCATATAAAGCAATCTCATGATTTTGGTGCAGACACTGTATAAATCAATTCCTAAACTTACAGTAGGCTACCTATCGGCTAAAACTGAATGTGAATATTATAGTCTATGGAAAAGAATGTAATAAGGTTATACAATGGAACCTTGCTTAACGAGGATAACTCGTTCCAGAATCTAACTTGTAATGTGAAACACTCGTTAAGTGAAACAATTTTTTCCATAGAAATTAATGTAAAATACGATAATGCGTTCCATGCTGAAAAAAATACACAAATATTTTATATATTTATTCAACATTTATTCAAAGAAAATTATACAATATATATAGTTAAGGAGCATGAATCATTATCATCATTTCTTCTAATGCAGAATGAACCAATCTGGAATGCAAATTCGATTTGCAGAAAACAAAAAAAATCACAGATAATATGTGTAATAAACACACCAAATGATATGTCAAATTCTTGGGCTATGTAAAGGCTATAATTAAATATTAGAAATTAATTAATTTGACTAGAGGTAGGTAGTTATGCTGTCATCTCATATTAAATTTAATAATTAATATAAATAAATAATTTTTAATTCAGACATTTCTAAAATTTAATTTGGAATTGGTCATTAAGTTTAATACGAGATGGCAACATAACTGCCTACCTCTAGTCAAATTAATTAATCTCTAATATTTAATTATATATAGTCTTTACATAGCCCAAGAATTTGGCATATTGTTTGACATGTTTATTATATAACGGGCTATGGTTGTTCATGTTTATACGTAATGTCTGTGAACACAAGTTTGGAAATGTATGATCACAAGCAACACTAAAATGCTAGTGGAACGAGTGCTAAACACAGACTGATGGAGCATGCACACAATCTGAGACTTCTCCTCTTCTCATCATTTGTTATGCAAGGTTCCACTGTATCACTGTTACATAAACACTAAACATAATACTTTTCAATATATGATACATATATATTTTTAGCTCGTAGAAAAACAATGCAAGCAAGAAGTACTTGTAGGCCATCAAGAAATCACTAAAAATCTTCAGCAAGTTAGATTTGTAAGAATTGTATTGCACATCAAGTTTACTGATAAACATATTTAAGCAAAAATCAACACCTCCAATAAAACATCTATAGTTTACATGGTTTAGTACTAAAATGGTACTGCTACATAGTAATATGATAACAGAACACTATAGTATGTTTTTTCTTATACTGTTGTTTTGCATCAGTGATCCACTGTTGGAATATTTGCTGTTAGAAACAGTGTGTGGTGTGGTGTATTCATTTATACTTAATTTTTATTATTTAAAATACAGGTTAGTAAATCAAAAAAACACAACACCTTAATTTGCTGAGGAAAAAAAAAAATTTAATGTAAAGCTAACGTTTTCAGCCAAATCAGTTGGCCATCGTCAGGCTAAGAACATTCGAATATAAATAAAATAGAACAAAAATTTAAATACAAATAAAATAAAATAACGAGCGAAATATATATATAAATGTATACAGACTAATAAAATAAATAAAAATTATTGTTACAAATAACAAAAAATGTATACGAAAAAATAAGCATAGGTTAACTAAATATTAAAACGTTATATAGAAATTCAGTGAAATGCACTTTATGCGAAAAAATATTAAAATCGCCGCAATAAATTAAGATTTGTCCAATCGTTTGATAAAGTATTTCCAGGCCGAAGGCAACCCTTCAGAATCTCTAGAATTGATGCATGAATCATGCAATTTGCTTTTATATATTTCAATTTTTTCTGCGCAATTCGCCAATGTCGGTGAATGTACCGATTTAATAATTTCTGCTTCGTCCCATTTGACGATTGAGCCTTCAACTTGCGCCATTTGCGATAGTATAGTGGCACTAGATCCCTTGCTGATGTTATACTTATGCTCTTTTATTCTGACTCCTAAACTTCTATTAGTGACACCAATATAATTTTTATTGATGTC
>NW_019385039.1:303097-358296 GCF_000671375.1 Centruroides sculpturatus
TAAGTATAACATCAGCAAGGGATCTAGTGCCACTATACTATCGCAAATGGCGCAAGTTGAAGGCTCAATCGTCAAATGGGACGAAGCAGAAATTATTAAATCGGTACATTCACCGACATTGGCGAATTGCGCAGAAAAAATTGAAATATATAAAAGCAAATTGCATGATTCATGCATCAATTCTAGAGATTCTGAAGGGTTGCCTTCGGCCTGGAAATACTTTATCAAACGATTGGACAAATCTTAATTTATTGCGGCGATTTTAATATTTTTTCGCATAAAGTGCATTTCACTGAATTTCTATATAACGTTTTAATATTTAGTTAACCTATGCTTATTTTTTCGTATACATTTTTTGTTATTTGTAACAATAATTTTTATTTATTTTATTAGTCTGTATACATTTATATATATATTTCGCTCGTTATTTTATTTTATTTGTATTTAAATTTTTGTTCTATTTTATTTATATTCGAATGTTCTTAGCCTGACGATGGCCAACTGATTTGGCTGAAAACGTTAGCTTTACATTAAATTTTTTTTTTCTCAGCAAATTAAGGTGTTGTGTTTTTTTGATTTATATACTATTGCTGAGTGTGTGTACATCAATTACAGGTTAGTAAGTTCATCAAACATGAGTTTTAGTTAAATATTTGTGGTGGACCCCTGGAGTTACAAGAAGTGGTTCACTGCAATTGGTAGGAGTACTGTTCCACTTATTTACTATTCTGTGGTAAAGGTCTGAATTTTCTGTCACTGTTCAAATTGACCCCTAGTTTTGGAGAGAGTTTTTTCAGGCTTCAAAAATTTTACCTTAAGCTAGGTTTGCAATGTCATGTGAACCACTATGAAGAAACACTAATTGAAGCCAAATGTTCATATTGTAGTATGTTAGACAAACCAAGTTAGAATGTGATTGGTCAAAAAGGTATCAAATACTAATTATGGAAATTTGATTGGTTGAACTGACTGAAGTTTGTCAAAAGTTGATGTTTTGACTTCTAATAAACGGGTTAAGCAGTTGCCAAAAAGGGATGAACTGGCAGTTTATACCTACATTGTAGTGATTTGTATGTCAATGTAAACTTAGCTTTATATGTTGGCATACACCATAAGTATTTAGAACATTGCTTTAAATGAAACTTAAGACATTATTTTACTCAGATTTTATATAATAAATTCTTTTATTCAATAAAATTAACTACAATAATTTAATGATTTAATAATCAATCAAATACTTTCACTCATTTATACTTTTAAAACATTATAATATAATGTAATGTACAGTGAACAAATATGTATTTAAATTACAATTATTAAAACTATAAATTGCAACATATATAAATGAATTATGGACACTTAAAGCATAATTTTTATTTAATTCAAATTCTTTTGGTCACAGAAACATTTTATTGTTATTTCATTCTTCATGTATAAATATAGTATTTAGTATCTTTTTGCTATATTTAAAATTTTGGGTTTTTAGGAATTTATTTGATGATATATAATGAAAAATAAAGTTGTTTGTAAAAAGTTATTAAAAGTATTCTATTTTACTGAACTTACTGAAATTGCATTAATTTATTTATATGCTTATAAATCTTTTTGTATTGTATTAGATGAGATGAATTATTGGAATTGTTTTTAATTTTAAATATTTTATTTTGAAAAGAATGATGTAATGATTTATTCAGATTTATGATGATCATATTAGCTGTTATATTTTAATGATATATAGTCTCAATTTTTAATGTTTAATGATTTTATTGGTAAAATTCTTATTTTATAAATTATAAGGATTGTCTTTATTAAAAGAAAATCTCTGTTGTATAAAATTTGTATAAAGGAATTCATTTAAAAATAAGTTTTTGTTTATAAATTGTCAAATGTTTTAGTAATATTGAAAGAATTAAATTTTGATATTATATTGATCCTTTTTTTATTATTATTTTGTTAAGACACAATAAGTTTTCTGAAATGTTTTAGACAAATTTGTCTTATAAGAAAGTTCAGTACATATGTTTTGTTAATTTTTTTTTATTGTAAAACTATATTCTATCTAATTATTTATTAGTCTGTCTTTAAGGGAAATGATGCGTCGTGCGACTTCTGCTGCTCGTAGTCTTGCTGGTCTTGACAATAGAGATCCTGATGTTGCAATACCAACATTGAGTTGGCCCCCAGAACCAGCAGAAACAGGTAAATATTATATAATATAAAATGCTATAATATTGTCATAACAAATTTACATATTTTCATTTAATGAAATTATGTGAATTTGAAATATAGAAATAACTTTGTGACTTCTTTTTATACAATATGGAAAAACAACTGTTTTTTTTTATAATTTGTATATTATAATAATTGAATGTTTTTTGGTCTATGCAGTTTTGTAATATTTCAAATTTATTTATGGCCAAACAAATTGAAGAATAAATTAAATTTATTACATTTTAATTTATAAATATGAAATTTGTTTTATCTATTATGATACATTATGAAAGTGGACCTATAGTCTTATTGTTTGATTATTGAACAAATTTCTCTTTAAAATTTGGAAAGTTTCATTTTAAAGTACAACTCTAATTACTGTAAAAAAAATCATCTATCATACCATATAGCTTATTTTGTTTTAAAAAATACTCTTTTTAATTAAGATGATAAAACAATTTCTTCTTAACATTTCCTTAACTGTAAATTTATTATTGTTATGCCTTCATTGATATTTTCATTGTATGTATAATGTTAGTGCACTTTGTATATTAATTGATAATTAAGGTTACTGACTTAATGTGAAAATTATTGCTTTTTCAATTGTTCTTTTATCTCTCTTCACTTTTCTTTGATTAATCTTGATTTTTAGGTTGTTGAAAGTAGTGATGGGACGATACCAAATTTCTCCTGATTCTGATACCATTTTGATTATTTTGAATACTTTCTAAAGTTTATTTTAGTTTAGAAAAATTAATGATTTACATTATGAGCATGGTACATTTTTTAATTAATAAACATCAGTTTGAAGAATGGAAAATGATTAGGAAATCCAGAATCAATCTTTCAAAAGAAATGTGAAAATTTACTATTTATAAGTGGATACACATGCTTTTATTGTGTACTACAAAATAAATTTGTAATCTTGTTTCAGATAAAGTTAATATTGCAACACTACTCACAAAGAAATTACAACTAATTAATTTACTTTTACTTGAAGAACTGTTCTATCATGTCATGTTGGGTCACCCTCTTTGGAAACTGCTTCTTTGGACAATGCAATGACCACAGGGAGGGGAAGATAAATGAGAAGATGCTTTTTTTTTTAATGTTATGCTGTTTGCAATGTTTTGTAAATGATTTAACTCCATTACATTTAATACCAGCAGGTTTGGCAAATGAGCTGAACAAATATCATAGTCACGAGTTAACCAATTTTTGAATTCATTCACTCAAGCCATGAATATCTAGACCAACTCATCTTGAAAAATCAATTTTTAAAACTCAAAATGGCATTAAACATTGCAAAAAAGTATTTTTACTCAGAATTGTGTGAATCTTATTTGAAAATTTAAAGTATTACAGCACATCTGTGTATCATCATAAAATTTTTTATAATTATAATGAGAGTCATTTTATTTAAGTAAACATATTAAATATTAAAAAATATTTCATGTAATATTGTTTTAATTAAAATATAATTTTGTTTCCATTTTATACTGTTTTGTTGACTGCTAGCCTGTATTTGAAACTTGATAGCCTGATTCAGTGTTAACTCTGTTCTAATTAAAATTTTTAAAAATATGCATCAGGCTGGTGGTAAGTTCCACAATTCGCCAAAGTTTGTTCTAAGAACATTTTTGAATATGCAAGTTTTGGCTAATTATAGAACTTACCACCAGCCTGACGCATACTTACAAAGTTAAACCATGTATTGTTACAAAAAAGACTCAAAATCCAAGTAACAAATTAATAAAATTGCAGATAATAAGTAATGAATATGAAACTAACATGCAATTATCAACAAATATTTTTATACATCAGTTGGCATTTCACTAAACAGGAAGTGATGTCACATTTTTAGAATTGCTTATAACTAAAAACAAATGCTTCAAATCAAAAACGGCCCTAGCATTTTCGACTTAAAATTAACCCTTTTACAACTTCTCAAATTTTTTACACATTTTTGTCACACCTGTATATACAGAATACAGATTGGATGACATCCCCCAAATTTACCCTATCTCCCCTAAAATGGGGACACTTAGAGTATGGTTACTAGATAATCTAGTAACCATGCTTAGTCTTCTGTGACAGACATCACCTTGTGTATGGGAGGCATTAAGTACTCTCTACTTTGTCGACATGAAATTTTCCAATAAACTAATATTTAATTGTTAATATCATAATTTAAAAAATTTTTAATAATCAAGTGAAACAAATAATTAATTTTCTTATGAAATATAGAAAAAATGGAAATGATGATGAGGGTTTCTTGATTCCAATTCCTGGGAAATGTCCAATTTTCTCAATTCCCAATTCTGATTAATCGTCCCATCACTAGTTGATAGTTTGGAAATACTTTGATAATAACCAATAATAAAAACAAGAGCTTAAACTAAATAAGAGATCAAACAATAGACATATTCACAATCTATAACTTTTCTCACAATACTGGTTTTCATGGCTTTTAAGTCATGAAAGTGTTGCTTTTCATAAACCTGTTTATTAATACAAATTTTTTATGCTAATACAAAAATTAGTTTATTTAGTAATTGCTATAAATATGAAATAATAATATTTTTAAAAGTATATATGTTAAAATCAGTTTTTCACAATTATATTTCAGCATTAACATAATCTCAACTTATTATAAAGTCAGTAGAGTATTTATGAACTTAATCATTTTCAAAGTTAATGACTTTTATTGGAAGCACAAATTACAGTTAGAATGCCAACAGAAAGTTTTAAATAATTTATATTCTATTATTTATTCTTTCTATTAGAGAATCATTTTGAAGACATTTAAATTCTAACAAACAATTTCTAAATACATTATAATTAATATCATAAACTATTCTTTGTATATATCATAGTTCTTACATAAATTCTGTAAAATGTTTTTATTTTAAGGTTCGTTATCATCTACTGTTGAACCATCAGAACGACGTAACACAGCTTTAAATGTTTTAGGTTTGCTTTGTGAATCGCCTGTTTTGAAACCTTATTTAAGAGAACTTCTTACAGCTAAGTAAGATTTTTTTTTTTACCCATATAAACAGATAAGAACTTGCATAAATTCATAATTTTTGTGTTTTAGAGATGCTGAAGGATGTACACCATTTATGGGAGCTATAGCTGGTCGTGCGTATCCTGCTGCATTATATTTAATGGATACGTCACAACGGATAGCTCGTGAGACTATGAGTGATGTGGAAGGACAACAAAAGATTCTTCAAAGTATGTTGTATCCAAGAGGCTCACATCCAGATGATTCACCACTTCATGTTCTTTGTTGTAATGACACTTGTAGTTTTACATGGACTGGAGCTGAACATATTAACCAGGTATGTAATTGACTTAAAATAAAATTTAAATTTTGCATTTATATTTACTTATTTAATCTATTTCAGGATATTTTTGAATGTCGGACTTGTGGATTAACTGGATCGTTGTGCTGTTGTACAGAATGTGCTAGAGTTTGTCACAAGGGACACGACTGTAAACTTAAGAAGACATCTCCAACTGCATATTGTGATTGTTGGGAAAAATGTAAATGTAAAGCATTAATCTCTGGTCATCAAGGTGCTCGATATCATTTATTAAATCGCTTAATTAGTGAAACTGATTTGGTTACTTTACCAAATAGCAGGTAATTATAATAAATATTTTCAATTATGTATAAGAATTTTACATATTGATTTTAAATATCAGTCAGATTAAATATTGTCAGTAATTCTACATTTTCTAAGATAATAAAATAATTATTTTTCAGATTAATTTATGATTAATTTCTTCAATGTTACTATAGTTGATATTACTAATAAATAAATACCAAAAAAAAAAGTCTGAACTTTTATAGGCCGTTAATTTTTAGTTGATAAATGTTTTTGAAGCAGCTTGAGGTGTATCTTCATGTACAGATGCTGGAAAATGAACAATAAATTCAGAATTTTAAAATTATCATGGCAGAGAATGTGTCATTATTTGGTGTTTTTGCAAATGTGTGGTATTTATTTATTTTTTATTTATATAAAATTAAACTAAGAATATTTAGGACAAAATCTAAATATTTTACTAAAATTTTAACTTTAAAAATAGAATGTTAAATTACAAATTATTTTTGCTTTGGTAATTTAATCATTTTGTTTTCATTAACTACCATGACCTTTATTACTTTCTAAGAGATACCATGCAAATACTGTTTAAGACGAAGCATGAACTGTACTGTACTGCAAACTGTCTTTTTTGTTGATTATAATGTCTTTAGAACATTCTATAACCAGGGTGGCCAAGCTCCTTGATAGTCCGAGCCATTTTTCAAAATTTGAAATTTTTCGCGAGCCGCAATTAAATACGTATTAAAAAAATATGCAAAAAATTACAGATTACAAATTATATCCGTAGCAAGAGTGATACAAATTGTTTCCTCCAGAGCACAATGTCAACTGTCCGTTGCAATGACAGTTTACAAATTCTAAATCAGTCTGGAGTCAGTCGATAACGGACGATTACGCCACTGTTTATAACGGCTACGGATAACGGATAACAACAAAAGCCACTGTTTATGTTCGTTCGCGCAGTTTTCAATGAGTCATATCATTCTTAATTGGATGGAAATGAAATTTGTTACAACGTTGCACTTAGTCTTTCATATTTGTTGTTAGTAATTTAAAAGACATTTTTGAAACACATACGGAATGATAATAATTTTTTAAAATATAATAACACAGAAATGAAAAGGGAACTCGGGTACATTTATCGAGAGCCACAAATAATCCTTCAAAGAGCCGCATGTGGCTCGTGAGCCACAGGTTGGCCACCCCTGTTCTATAATTTGATTTTTTTTGAGGATCTTTAGGTTCTTTTACTATTAATGAAGTCTCTCTCTTGTGTGCATTAATACTTTTTGTCTAATATTAATGTTATTAAATTCTATCATTGTTTCAATATTACTTTATATTTTCTTACATTGTTTATATCTTAAATGATTTTCAGTAATGCTTGCGTAAAAACATTTACGATCCTTTGTCTGTAAAATACTGTGAGCTTGTAAACTCCAGCCTTTTTTATCTTATATATTTTTCTTTTAATTTTAATGAATTAGTAATACTCATGTCTTTCTTATCATTTAAATGCTATTCAGTTATGTTTCTAATATCTTTGTATATTGTTCTGTTAGAAAGATTTAGAATTTTAAATTGTCAACTTTTAGATTTTGACTTTTGAAATAGTAACAATGCTAAATTCATATTGTATCTAATCATAGAATTGATACTTTTTTAAATTAGCTTTTTTAGAGTATTTTTGTTAAACATTGTTTTTTGTATTATGTAATGAATATTAAAGATGATTTGTTTTTCTTATTTATTTACTTAGTATTGTTACTTTATATTTAAAGACAAAAATGTTAAGTTTATTGGATCAAAAGTAATTTATTTAGTGAACATTTACAAGCTGTTTATCTCAAACATGTTTATCTTGAAATTGATTTTTTCTCGTGAATTTTCAGCCTAAATTCTTTACATTTTAACATTAATCTCAAATAATTTTTCTACAATTTCTACATTTCAAATTATGGACTGAAATGTCAATTATAAATTCTATATTTTGATATTATAAATTGTACTAGAGAAACATCTGTTACAATACAGTACATAGTTGCAATTAATGCTACTTTTCTCTGATTGACTGAGTTTGACTTGTGTCTTATTTGTTGAAGAAAGGTCAGGCATTAGAAACTATTGACAAATTGTTTGTTAAGGTATGTCAAAAATCTTTTATTAAATTAATACCTAATATAGGTATGTACAGTACTTGCTATTGTATTAATAAAATACTGTACCTCTAATCAAACCAATTACTGTTTAGGAACCTCTATATCTCAACCTGTTTATCTCAAATTTCTTTTTTCATTTATGTGAGATTTGAGATAGACAGACCAAGTGTATCTCAAAATTGTTATAGAAATAAATTAACTTCTGGCTTATAGAAACTTTTCACAGTTTTGTTCTTTGAATATAAAGTTGTATTGTGGAGTGAATACACTTTTTGGTGATCAGTTAGCATAGAACTAAAATTAGTTTAGTTATTCTGATCATATTAATAACTGAAAATGTTAAAATAATATCTTTAGAATATATCATTTTAAAATAAAAAATATTTATGAAAGGTTTTTATTTTTTAATGAAGTTAAATCAGATGAAATGAGTGAAAAAAATTATAGTTCCAAATTCTTTAAGTATAAATAGTCAATGTTAAAAAACAAAATACACAATATGTTTTGTTTAAATTTTATTAATTTAAGTAACTTTAACTTGTTTTTTGCTGGAGATTTATGTTTCTTGCTGTTAGGACAATTGTGATTTGTCATATTTAACATACTGATATTGATCATCTTATCATTAATGATTTATGCTTATCTCTCCATTATTAAAAACCTAAAATAAATTATTAGTATTAATTATTTATTATTATTTTATTTCAGGGGGGAGAGCATTTTATTATTTTTAGTTCAGACTGTAGGTAGACAAGCTGTTGAACAAAGACAGTATAGGCCTTCTCGTCCTAGAACTTCTGGTCAGAGGAAAACACCAGCTTCTGATTTAGGTAAATGTTTTGTAAAAACTTTTTAATTATAGTATGTAAACTTAGGCTCCACCAGTGTCCAAGCAGTTCTGTTCCCTGAACACTGGGAGTTTGGTTGTGGGTTTGTACCTTGCCAGGATGGGCTGGCCATTTGGAGTTTTCCAGGTTTTCTCCATGTCTGTAATGCCTGAATCGAGACCAGTTAACCTTAAAAAGACTTTCTGGAAGGCATTATTTTCCCCATATCACCAATTATCCAGAGAAAGCAATGGAAAACCACTCTGGTATTCCATTTCCTAGGAATCACTATGGAGCCATGACAACAAAAAAAAAAAGAAAGAAAGATAAAGAAAAAATGAGATTAACTTGTGCCGAGATGATCGCCCTTGTCCAGGGGACCGGACATGGCACATTCAAGAAAAAGTAAACTTAGTGATTTAATTTGATCTAAAAGTTTAATGTACTTTTGATTTGTTCTGATCTATATTGATGTTTTTCAAGTATGAATCAGTTAGGATAATTATGATTTGTCATATTTAAGATACTGTTATTAATCATCTCATTGTTAATGATTTATGCTTATCTCTTCATTATTATTATTTTATATTTATAACAATCTCAGAAATCCCTACTTTTTTTTCACTATAAAAACTATTACACTGTTGTAATTAATAGCTATCATTGTTTTTATAACCCCTCAGTAGAATTTATAAAAATAAATTTAAGTATTAAGTTGGTTTCAAATATTTACACTAATGATTAAAGATTTTTTTGAAGATTTAATTATAATTATAGATTGAATATGAAATTTTCTAGTATTTTTTTAAAAACAGTTTTTCATTGTTACTGAAGATATCATGTTAATTATAATAAAATATTTAATTTGTGCTTTGAAATGTATAATTCAAGTACTTTTTTTATGTTTAATTTATTATAATGAATAATAATGGATTTATTTGTTTTAAGATTACTTGAGTTTTTACTCTTGTGTATTAATATTGAAAATAATATACTTTTCAAGAAACAGATATGCCTGAACATGACTTGGAGCCACCTCGCTTCTCAAGACGTGCTTTAGAACGTTTATTAAATGATTGGAATGCAGTTAAAGCAATGATACTCTCAGGTTGGCGTGGAAATGATACAAATAATGGTTTAGCTGCTATTGGTCAACCATATGAAGACCAAGCTTATTTGAATAGTCAGAGTGGGACTGCTTTATTAGATAAATTCACTCATTGTTTACTTGTGAAATGCAGCATGGAGGTAATTTTTATTCAGTTATTTTATATCTGACTTAATCATTTTTAAAATTTGTGTTTTATTTATTTATTTATTCAGATGTTAGATACATTATTGACAACATTAATTCGAGAAATGCAGAATGATAGTAATCAGAATCGTCAGACAGAAGCTCATCTTGTAGCTCGAAGATTTATTAGATCTGTAGCTCGTATTTTTGTAATACTTAGTGCAGAAATGGCTCCCAATACGAGTCGCAAGAAAAGGTATTAAAATTTTTATTTTTAATTTTTCAATGATCATTTAAAATAGGCAATTCAAATAAGTACAGTAACTGTCAGCCTGTTATTCTAGAGAAGTCTTTGTTGAAAATTTCAAGAATTTTTCATGATCTGTCTGTCTCAAGTATGTTGAGCCCTTTCCTTATCCCTATTTGTTCCTATTGTGGGTCTCATTTAAGTCATTCATGATGAAAGTCATCAAAGAAATGTTAATTTTTATATTTTTCTTTTATTGCTTTGCATGTTTTAAAATGCCATTTTTTTATATACATATATATTATATCATTTAATCATGTATTTAAATGAAATTGATATGAGCTTTAATTGATTTTTTTATATTATTAATTTATCTTGGATATTCTTAAGTTTATACTATTAAATAGAAGAATTTCCAATTTATCTATACTGCAGGTCAGTTTTATTACTGGTTGTTCCCCTTAGTGATTGATATCTATAAGGTTCTGTTCTGCACTATGTATTTTGCACTATGATAGTGGTGTCAACATAATATATCTGCTTAAGGAAGTGTTTTGCTTTTTTTTTCTTGCCTGGGATGTATTCTTCAGCTATTACATTTAGTAGACTGCCCATGTCTCCACCACTATAGGAGTCTTGTTTGGATACTTTTCAATAATGATTTGACCACTCCTATCTCTTGTAGCATTTCAGCATTCATATTTTTTGTCTGTCCACTTGATCTTAAGTATTTTGCAATAACATCACATCTCACAAGATTATATTCTTTCTTGTTTATGTCCATATCTCTGCATAGTAGTGTGTGACACTCCAGACAAAAGCATGCAGAATTCTTTTTAAATTTATTTTCTTTGAGCTCAGTAGTTTTTTTTTACTATAGAAGGCTTATGTGGCAATGTGTCACTGGATCTCTAGAGTGCATCTGCCATCTTGAGTTATCATTTGTCCCAGATATATAAATTTGTTAGCTTGTTCAGCACTATTATCAATCATTATATTTATATCATGTGGTGTTTTTGACAAGACCAAACATTTAATCTTGGCAATATTAATTTTCATGCCATAATTTTTTACTATAGAATTGATTTTTTTCATTGCTTTTTGTAATGAGCTGGAGTTCCATGATAAAATAGCTTGGTCATCTGCAAACTTTATCTCTCTGATTTTGATGTCATTTATGTTTATTCCTTCTTGAATTTTTTCTAATGCATCCTGCATTATTAGTTTTCCAAATATATTACATAAAATAGGTGACAATGGGCAACACTGTCTACTATCTTGTTGATGTCCACTAGTTTTTTTTGTTGTTTAGTGCCATTGTAGCAGCTTGTTCGCTGTAAAAGTTCCTTATGTGATCTATGTTCTGTTCATTAATACCTATATTTCTCATTAATGAGAATAGTTTGCCAAGACATCCTATCAAATGCTTTCTTGTAGTCAATAAATCAGATAGGGGTTGAAACTGTGGTTCAGCATCCTTTCTCTCAATATTCTCAGTATTATGGTAACTGGTTCCTCTTTCTTTCTGGAGTCCTGATTGTTGACCCATATGTATGCCTTTATTTTATTTTCCATTCATGTTTTGAGGATATTTAAAAGTATTCTGGATGCATATGTGATTAAGCTTATTGTCTCATACTGGTCACATTGTAATGCCTTGATGTTCTTAGGTATTGGTACTATAATTGTTTTCAAAATATATCTACGCCAGTTACCTGATTGTATATAGAACTTATTAGATCAAAAAGATGTTTTTTCAGCTGTTTTCTTGCTGCCTAAAAATGCTTTATTGGCAATCCATCATTCCAGGGGCATGATTTTTGAGACCTTTGTTAGCACAATTTCAAATTCATCTTTGGTCACTGTAACACTATTTGTGTGTGCACTATCTTTTGGTATTTAATATTTTAGTGCTTTTAACTGGAAAAAATAGATAACACCTTGTTGTATCTACAATTACCATTAATATATTAGGAAGACAGCTTCATACATTCATAAAGAATGTGATTTATCAGTAGTAGTAATTTAAATTTTTTTTTCTTTGAGATGATTTCTCACAAATAATGAACAGTATTATTCTAAGATTTACTAGAGATTGAGACATTGATATGTTAATATATTACAAAATAAAATGTAACTTTTAAAAAAACATTCTTTTGCTTTTTAAATGAGAATAGTTATTTATGTACCTCTTGATATAACATTTGTGATAGTTTATACTGTATCAAATTGTAATCCATTAGATGTAGAGAAGATTAATTAATAACATATGTAACTTGAAAGCATGTTAAAATATAATTTTGTTTCCATTTTATACTGTTTTGTTGACTGCTAGCCTGTATTTGAAACTTGATAGCCTGATTCAGTGTTAACTCTGTTCTAATTAAAATTTTTAAAAATATGCATCAGGCTGGTGGTAAGTTCCACAATTCGCCAAAGTTTGTTCTAAGAACATTTTTGAATATGNCATTTTTTTAAAGTGTTAATGGAGCATCCCAACCTTTATTGAAATGTCGAAGAGCATTTCAAGCTCTTATTACATTAGCTGTAGAAGAATTGTGTGAGACAGCTGATTCATTAATTGCCCCTGTTCGTTTAGGAGTTGCACGGCCAACAGCACCATTTTTGTTAGTTTCATCCTGTATTGAAGCTGTACATGTAAGTAAAAATGATTATTTGAATTGAATTTATTTGAAATCAATAAGATTTTAATAAAAACATAATGCATTTAAAATTACAAAGTTGTGAGGCACTTTTTATACATACATTATTGTCACTGGAGATATTGTTTTGATTTTTCAATATCCTATTATTATTATTTTTATACAGTAGTTAGTGGGTTATACTCGGTTGATACCGGTGGCTGTGTACTAGGTAGGACCAGCGTCAAGTCATAGCAACCAAAAACTAAAATTAAATAAGTGTGTCAGTGTCTGTATTCAGGAATTTCCTAACAATATGGAATGTATTCAATATAGTGGCCTTCTGTAGTGTGATGTATGTATTTCTATTCAATTGTAATGTTTCAAGGCTTTTGTGTAGTGTGTGTGGTATGACACCTGTACAGGAGAGAACGACAGGTACGATAAGAACCCTTTCCATCCTCCACAGATGCCTTATTTCCTGGGCGAGTTCTGTGTACTTGCTAATTTTTTCAGTGCATGTGTTTTGTACATTGTGAGTGTTTGGAATGGCTATGTCTATAATGTATGTGATTTTATTGTGTTTGTCAATGAGTGTGATGTCTGGTCTGTTGTGGTAAATTGTTTTATCTGTGATTATGGCTCTGTCGTAGTACATTTTGTGCGTGTTGTTTTCCAATACTGTCTGTGGAATATACTTGTAGTATGGTTCGTGGATGTCTGCCAATTTGTGTTTCTTTGCAAGCTCTTGGTGTATTATATTTGCTACTTGATTGTGTCTATGTAAGTAATCTGTCTGTGCCAAGAGCTTGCAACCAGAAGTGATGTGTTGTATAGTTTCTGGCATGATGTGACATTTTCTGCATGTGTCATTTGTGAGTGTTGTATCTTTGAGTATGTGTTTTCTGTAGTTTTTAGTATTTATGACCTGATCCTGTATGGCAATCATGAATCCTTCCGTCTCCCCAAAGAGGCATCCCCGATCTAACCAGCTGTTTGACGCAGTTTTGTCAACAAAATCCTGGGCCAGGTCGTAAGGATGCCTGCCATGGAGAGCCTTTTGAGCCCATGATTGCTTAATGTTGTCTATGCTTTTTATATGTTGTGTCATGTCTGTATGTTGTGAGTGTAAGTTTAATGGTGTGTTATTTGAGTCTGCTAGAGTTACTGCTTTATGTAACTGTGATGTTTCTTGTTTCTTGTAGAAAAACTCTCGCAGTGACTGTATTTGTTTGTAGTGAAGGTTAACTATGTCAATCAGGCCACGTCCGCCTTCTTTACGTGGAAGGGTTAATCTTTCTGTGGCGGATTTAGGATGATGTTGTTTATGCTTAGTAAGTGTTGTTCTTGTTTTCCTTTGGAGTTGCTCGAGATCTGTGTGAGTCCAATGTATAACTCCAAAAGAGTATGTGAGTATAGGGATGACTTATGTGTTTATTGCTTTAACTATGTGTTTTGCATTTAGCTGTGTTGTGAGAATGGCATTTAACCTACTTTGGTACTCTTTAATTAATCTTTGCTTTATTTGTGTATGTTCTGTTAGTTTGGCCTGTTGGAATCCTAAATACTTGTAGAACTCGCCCTCTTTCATGGATTCAATAATGTCCCCATTTCCAAGTGCAAAATCTTCTTTTTTCAGGATTCCTTTTTTTATGTGAAGTGTTTTGCATTTGTCTAAGCCAAACTTCATTTGTATGTCCTTGGTGTATGAATGTGTAATTTGTAGGAGTTGAAGTTGTTTCTGTGTGGATGCATAAAGTTTTATGTCGTCCATGTACATGAGATGTAACAGTGTAAACTGTGTTGTTTTTTCATGTCTGATATTGTAGCCATATTGTGTGTTGTTTAACATGTTGGATAATGTGTTCAGGGCTAGGAAGAACCAGAGAGAACTCAAGGAATTTCCTTGAAAAATTCCTCGCCTAATGAATATTTCATTTGTTTGTATGGAAGTGTTACTAACCCTGAGATGCAGTGTTGTTCTCCAGTGCTGCATAGTGTTTTGGAAGAATGCAATGAGTGATGAATGTATTTTGTACATGTGTAGAATATGTAGCAGCCAACTGTGTGGAACACTGGCGAATGCTTTTCTGTAGTCTATATATGCCATGTGTATGTTTCTGTGTTGTTTGTGGCTTGCCGTAGAATGACTGAATCTATGAGTAACTGTTGTTTGCATCCCCTGTGATTTCTACGGCAACCTTTTTGTTGTTCTGTAAGAATGTCGTGTTCTTCAACATGTTTGTATATTTTGTTTGTGATACAGGATGTCAATAATTTGTACAGTGTTGGAAGACATGTAATTGGTCTGTATTGTGTGGGGTCTGTAGTGTTGTTGTTTTTAGGTTTCATGTAGGTGATGCCCTGAGTAAGAAATTTTGGCATGTCTTGTGGATTGATGATGATGTGTGTTAGATGTTTAGCTAGTTCCTGGTGCAGTGATGTAAACTTTTTGTACCAGAAATTGTGAATGTCGTCTACACCAGGTGTCTTCCAGTTGTGTGTTCTGTTAACAGCGTAGCGAATGTCGTGTATGTTTATTTCAGCACAGGGCATAGTTGGTATGTTGTGCAAGTTTCTGTTCTCCTCCTCGATCCAGCCTGCATCAACATTGTGCGTAACAGCACTAGACCAAAGAGAAGACCTATAAGTTGTGAGTTGTTCTTATGTTGGTGTGCCACTGTGCTGTGTATCAGTGTTTGTTTTGGTATTGATTTGTCTGTAGAAAAGTTTTTCATTGTTTGTGAATAATTTATTTTGTTGTTTTCGTAGTGTTTTGTATTGTTTGAGTCTACGTACTTTGGCTGCGAGTTTGTTTTAGTATATCAATGTATTCTGTAATGTGTGTGTTGTGATATTCATATTTTGTGTGTGTTTTGATTTTCTTGAAAATGTTCTTGAGTTGTTTCTTTAATTTAGGTGTTATGTTGTTTTTAGTGTATTGTGTCAGCCTGCCTAATTGCTGTCTAATGTCATTTATTTGTGTTTCTATTCTTCTCTGCCAGGCAGGTTTGTGATAGAATTGTGTTTTGTGTGTATCTGTCTGCGATTGTATTTTCAGACCAAGGTGTGTCACTACTGTGACTGCTTCAGCATGATCTAATGTATGAATGTCTGAGAGTGTAGAAATTAAATGGATGTAGTGTGGTAGTGAGTGTTTACATAATTTAGCATTTTTCCTACTACCTTAGACATGTTGATTTTTGGTGTTCATGGTCTGTGTGGGATCTGTACCTGTATATTTAGTGAGTGTTACCTGAAATATAAGTGAGAGAGCATATTAACTAAATTGATGTTTATGTTACCATCGGTGGATGAGGAAGTGTCTGTAGTATCATTAGTAGTAGTTGTGTGTGCTATAATCAGTGCTTTTTGCTGGATTATTCTGACAGGTTACGTGATCTTCATTAATGTTAAATGTTTCTGTTCGTTGATGTATCTGATGAGCAACCTGTTGTTTGATGAGTTCAAGTGTTGTTTGTGGGATAAGGTTGTTGTGTATAATTGTTCTTTTTTGATCAACAAAGCTTTGTTTGGTGACAGTGAGGTGAGGATATTGTTGTGTGAATCTATGGTGTAGTTGTTATCTGTATGCTGTCATGTTTGTTTCAAGTTTTGTGATTGCGTAGTAAGTACGGATGATAAACTTGTTCATTTCTGATGTCCATTTCATTTGTTGGCATGGTTTTCCAGCCTTTGTAGTCGTTGGATGCATTGCTACAGAAACACCAAGGCTGGGTTGGTTCCTCACATCTGTTGAGGGCATTGCAGTAGCCATGCTTTTACCACTGGTAACCAAGGGAGACTGTGGCCTATTTTTTGAACATGAGTTTCTGCCTAACCCAGGAATGTGGACCTTGTTATCCCGGGTGACATCGGAGCTGGAATCATACTTAGATCTGGTTACTACCATGATAAATATCTCCACAGAATGTGGGTGTGTGGTCACTCTTAGCTTGATTTCTCCCCATTGACCTTACTGGCATGGGTGTCCATACCAGGAGCTTGTGCTTCAGCCTGTATTGTTTTATGAATCAGTAAAATTACTGGGCTCTCCCACCACAATCAAGTGGTGACAATGGGAGAGTTATTATTATTATTTTATTTTTAAAATTTATTAATCTAGTATATTTTTCTAGTGTGCAGAATTTAATCAATTAAAATTAGAATATCTGTGTTTATATTTTTTTAATCAAAATAAATATTTATTTCTTTTGCTCAAAATTTTTAGAATAGGTTTTTTTTTCAATGTTATTAATATTCTTTTAGGGCAGTGAAGAGCTTTTTGCAGTTGATCCAATGCTGACTCGTAACAATCAACATGAAATATCAAATGGAGGAAGTTGTACTTCAGATAGTCAACAAATTTCTGTTGGACAAGTTGGTTCAACTAGAGATAGAGATGAAGAAGATCATGAGGTTTTATTTATTCTATTTAACATTAAAGCACATTATACTTTTTACATTTAGCATTTGTATGTTGATATTGTTTGGTTAGGCATGTTAATATATTCAATATTTCATTTTAAGTTAATGTTTAATCCATGCACTTTTTACAAATATCTTTATGAAACTGAGAATGTGGATGATTTATTTTATTAATTCTATTAGATAATTTTTTTCCAAAAGAATGAATATTTGTTTTTCACCTGTTTCTATTTTTTGTATGTACAGGAAATCCTCATTAATTTGAAATTCAAGGGTAAAAAAATAGTTACAACTTCAAATTATCTGAGACTTGCATATTTCTCTACAATAAGCTGAATGCCATGTAGATGATGTCATTTATTGAGCAAACAGAGTACAGCTACATATATAAATCACTACTGTTGTTAATTAATAATTATTAACAACAACATAAATAAACTGCTGGTAAACAGTATATGTCAGTTAGAACTTTGCAGGTTGCCAGATAAGTTTTATAAAAAGAAAGCAGAATTTTTGAACTGTAGCCAAAAAAGTAGTGTCATCCAAATCTAGTAGTGTAGAACTTGGAACCTGAAATCCAGCTGTAATTAATGAGAAAAGAGAAAAAAGGTAGTTGATGGGTAAGGTAACACTCAAAAATGTGTTATTGTAAAAGCCAGGGCTGTGGAGTCGCGTAAAAATCTACCGACTCCAACTCTGACTTCGACCAGGGGCGGACTAGTTACCGAAAGAGACCCAGAAATTCTGATGTCATTACGTGACCTCAGAATAAAAGATTCAATAAATAGAGTTCTAATAAAGATAGAACATAGAAACTTTTTATTTCAAAGCTAAAAGACTCCTCTGAGTAACATATAAATATGTATTTGATAATTTTTACTTTTCCGGCTGTTATATATAACGGAGGATATATAACAAAGTGTAGCGCTCGGTCAAAAAATGACCTCTCCCAAATTTTTACATTTTTGGACTCAGACCACCTTGAAATTTCGAGTTAATTAAGCAAAAGATTCAAGGTTTTTTCTATGTGTGTGGATGTTAGACTGTGTGGGGGGCATGATTTTGTTCACCCTGTTTGAAGCCTAATAATTTCTGTGGTCAAATTGGTCAGAATCAAAGTCAGATGGTTAACACAGGAGTTAGTTTTTGACTGTTGAACACAAGATTGTGTTGTTAATTAAACACTTGGCTTTTTTCCATCTTTATTCAGTTTGTACAGGTACTTCTACATGTTTCGGGCAACTTGTATCCTTGCGATGTATGTAGTATCCATTTGTTGAACTGTATACGTTATTTTTCTTTTCTTGATGGAATTCGCCGTTTCTATAACCAATAATTTGTAGTTGATTTGTTTTCTAAAACAGTGTTTTAGTATTCAGAAATACTAAAAAACAGTTTCAGAAAACAAAACAGGAGTTAGTTATTAAATGTCAAAGTGGTTGAACTAAATCATGTCCCCATATACATTCTAACATCTTAGACGAGAGCATCTAAACGTGTTTTACTGTACTATTTATAAAATGACGAAAAAGCTTACTTTGAAGATAGAGACGAGTTTTATTTTATTTTTTTAAATTTTGAACGCTAATAAAGAGTAAAATATTCATTAAGAGATATGACATATGACCCCTTTTATGTCTTCACCCTGTCGACCTTTAATTCAAAACCAAAATTTAATAGTTTTAATGCCCCTTTATACGCAAGCTACAGTGCCACATTTCATTTCTTAAACTTTACCCATTCTGAGATATTGTTTAATATCTCAGAACAGAAAGTAAAGAAATTAAACAAATTAGACGCCAACACACAAACACAATTTTTCCCCTTTTATTGACTTTTTTGAGGGGTTCGGGAGGTCTCCAAACATGTAGATTTGCAAAAAAAAACTTGAAGGGTCAAATTTGACACGATTCCAATACTTTTCCATTTTATATACATAAGTTGGTAAGTAAAAAGGAGTCAGAGTCAGTGGATTTTTTGACAACTCCGACTCCGGCTAAAACACCAAAACTCCACGACTCTGAATCCACAGCCCTGGTAAAAGCAAAATTATATTGACCAAATTAGAGGAGTTGTTCTATTATAACATGGAGGCATGTTAAGTTTAATTTAAACATGAGTTAACATATGCATATCACAATTTGGACAGAATTTTCACTTCAAATTTTAAAGTAGCCATACTTAAAACTAACTAAATTCCCTAGCATGTAAATCTCTATATTCCTGTTGGAACAAATAGTACAGTGGTAAACTAATGGGATTTTGAATTAATGAAGATTGCCTGTAATTTGAAGTGTAATGGAAAAGATTTACTTATATAAGAAGAAACAATTCTGAAAATTTTTAAAGGATTATTATTTCTATTTACTTCTTTACAAAATAATGTATAAAATAAGAACTTAAGGAATACATAAAATATGACAAACAAAATAATAAACTTCATTTCATTACATAAAATTTCCAATATTTATAGAATACAAAATTATTTTATGTATTAAGTTACTGTAAAAAAAAAAAAAAACATAAAATATAAAAATTTAATATTGGTGTAACATTCATGTTTGAATAATTCTAACAATTTTTATTAATTAAATAATTCAATAATGGAAATGCTAGAATTTTTCAAATGTATTAGTCTCAATGTTCAAATAGAGAATATAGATTATTTTAATATATATTAAGAAAAACACCCAATAAGACACTATGTTAATTGTTTAACTTATTTTTAAACTTTTAATATTTAGGAAATAAAAAATAAAAAAAAGTCTTGTTTTGGAGTCATCAAATGTAGTTAAAAAAATAGTAATTAATTTTAACAAAAAGTTGCTGTCATAATAAGATTTTCTTGGGCTGATTACTGATATTTGAGTACTAAATCAAATTGTTGCTTGTACTCATAGATACTATAATGTTAAATCTGATAACTCTAAATGACTGATATCTCAAGACAATGACTTATATATCTGATACTTAAATATCTTGTCTTGAGATATCAGTCCTTCGGAATACACTTATAAAACTTTGCTTATTGTAATCAGAGTTTTAGTTGTTATTCTGATTATCATTAGGTAATAGACATTTTTACTTTCCCGGCTGTTATATATAACAGAGGAAAGTATGGTGATCGATCAAAAAATGAACCCACAAAATTTTTACATTTTTGGACTGGATACCTTGAAATGTCAAGAAATGCAAAAGAAAAAAAAATTGGGTCTTTTTCTGTATGTATGGATGTTAGTGTGTGTTGGTGACACAACTTTATTCTCTGTTTGTAGCTTAATAACTCCTGTGCTTTTTGTCAAAAATTCTTCAAATTTTGCATGGAGGTTTGTGTATTAGGGAGATTGGTGATATTAAATTTTGGTTGTTAAAGGTCAGTGGGGTGGGAAGACAAAGGGAATCGTGTTGCTTCTTGTATAGGGATGGTCTTAATGACAATTTTACTTGTTATTAGGATTTAGAATTTTTTATAAACCCATCTCTATCCTCAAAATTATGCTTTTTGTTGCCATTTTATAATAGTTAAAAATAAAAAGAGCTTTTTTAATAAAATATGATCATAGATGGCACCACCAAATGTTGGTGGGAAAGTTAAGCAACTTGTTGCTGGATTTTTTTAAGCCTGTTTTTTCTGCTGCTATTCTTAACATATGGCTGATAACATGCATTGTCATTAGTCCTATTCAGTGTTTTAGATGTTAAAGATTGATTGTTTTAATCATTACAGTGTTTGCTTGCAGGACAGTTAAATTGCTGGTCGTCTTATTTCAGTTATATGCTAGATATTGTTAAAGATTGTACTGCAACAAACAGCTGTCAAACAAGACTAGATGGGTTTTTAAGTTATATTTTTTTCTATTGACTTAATGTGTTCTTTTAATGTCACTCAATAAAATAAGAATTTTCACTAATTGTAGTTTTATTTACTTGCTCCAATTATGTAATACTGTTGGATGAGTTAATGAACATTATTGGTTGATTATCTTAATTATTATTTGCAATTTTCAAAGTGATTACAGGTTTTACTGTTATATTATGTGATTGATGCTAGCAGATTGTCTTAGTAATATCTTATTTCTTTGGTTCTAAGATGCACTTTTTTTTGCCAATTTTTGCTTATTTGAAATAGAAATATATATTGGAATCAGTGGAATTTTTCATTTTCAGACCAAAACAATCAGAAAATCATCATAATTAGGGATCATGTGATGCATTATGCACTAGTAAAAAATGTTTTTTTGGCTGTACTGCTCACCAGTCACATTTGTTCAAATAAGTTTTGTCATTAATGTGCATTTTAATTTAAGCTCCTTTTTTTAACATTTAAAGATGATATTTTGATACAGCATTAAAAGTTATTGTATATACAGAAGAGCATGGAAATGGAACTGCCAAATGATGTTTCATGGCATTTATATCATTTTTCTAATTTGTTGTTGTTTAACAAAACTTAAAAATCTTTAAATAATTGATTTTATATTCTTTCATAAAAGAAATCTTTAAATCTGATTCCAAACTTATGATGTGTCTTAAATTCAATAGCATCTTAGAGTTGATGAAATACAGTACTGGTAGTTGATTTGTTACATTCAGCAGTCACATTCAGGATTAAAAATGCAAATATTTTTAAAATCAAATTTATTGGAAAAATTCCAAATAATACAATGAGACTTTTTTTTGTGTGAAATAAAACTGCTCAATAACAAAACAAAAATTATAATTATTATATGATTCTATTTTTCTTTTTTTGTTCATTGCCATTAAACACATTCCACTAACTGAAAGATTTTTTAACATTTTAAATTAAAAAATGAACTTTGATAAGTTATTTTATTACTTTCTTATACTAATATTTGCAGTAATGCCTGATTTCTGAATTAAATTACTAAGATGGTTTTTATTTAAACTTTGTAGTTTTCATAAAATTATTTGTTAACATCATTTATAAATTTCAGGTGGATGTAGTTGAAGGAGCAGTCAGTGAAGATCCAGATCATGAAGAAAGTGAGAGAGATGATCGCACTGAGCACTCTGAACATGACAATATTCCTCCAGAACATAATGAAGAGGGTAAAATAATGTATTAATTATAAATAGTAATTTTAAGCCAAGTATTAAAAAGATTTGAAGCTTTGTTTTTTATAATATTTGTGCAAAAAAAGGCTATTTGAGGATGTTACCAATTTTTACAATACAGAAATAAAACTAATATACAGTTGCCAAAAATATATGGTCAAATAGAAGTTAAACTAAAATATTTACTTTTAATTTAATTTTATGCAAAATAAATTTTAAGCTATTTATTAATTGTACTTTTCATTTTTGTTAACTTTTCATTAACTTGGAAAATAAAAGTACTTATTTGATTTCACAAAGAAAGTATATAATAGTATTTAATGCTTATTTTCAAGTTACTTCATTACAATTTAAGTTTTAAGAAATATATAATGATAATCTTTATTCTTTTAGATTAATTGAAAAATATAAAGATTTTACAAATATTGCTAGTAAGATATGAACTTGATGAAAATAATTAAGCATTAAAATTCTCAAGAAAATAGTGGCAATATGCAATGTATGTCAGCAGAATTTAATTTGAAAGAAAAGATATTTTTTTCAATATAATTTTGTGATGTAACAATTTGCAACAATGTATCATATCTGTGGAAGATTGTCTCAGCATAAAGGATTTTCTAAATGTAGGCAAGGGCCTCATTCTGTTGCCCTCAGGATAGTTTCTTTTGTGTGAAATTGTCAGCTTTTTTCGTCTATGGAAATAAATCAGGGACTTGGATGCAAAAACTAAGGTAGATATTCCAGAATCTTAATTTCCACTATTAGAAAGCCTGTAATAGGAGTGGCCATATGAATGCATAGTCTTGCAACACAATAGCTAAAATGTATTAAATATGACAAGTTTTGTTGCACAGTTGGGTACATATGATGCTCAGAAATATTAATTATAATATTATCCTGTGAGACAATGTAGTAGAACGATTCTATGGTCATCTTATACCACTATGAATATTATTTTTATGTGGTCAGTTTTTGTCACAATTTCTTGGAATAGGCAGTGCCTAGATGGTGCAGTTCACTAGAATACCTTTTGAATTCTGATTACAACTGGTTTCTTGTTTTATTAAGTGCAATGATATGTTTGGTGACTGTATTAGTCCTCTTCCTATAGTAGCACTTCAGTTATTGAGGGGAAGTGGTTTATTGGTGCCATTTCTACATTGAGATTCTGTGATATCCAGCATACTACAATCGTACAGTACATCATTGAGTACAATTGTATAATTGTATTTAATATTTCTTTGAGAATGGATTACGTAAATGCATCACACATACTAGCCACATACCTAGTTTTTACATTGTCCTCCATTTTTTTTTTCCTTTTTCTATTTTCAACAATAACTGGATAAATTGCATGTAGTCATACTCAAAATATGCCACTTACATTTGGTTCATGAATTATGCTGTCTCAGCCCAGTGAAATGTTGCAATTGTCCTGTATGGTAACATCTTATCATTTATACTTTCTGCAATAATCTTTTGCTTTGAATTATCGTACAACATTGAGTTTGATCCATGCTTATTGCTCTATGATGGCTATAGAGTTGTCCTATTTGATTTCTTCAATTAAACAGCATATTTACTTGACTTTGTCACCAAATACTTGTACAAGCTTGGAACTTGATATACAATACAGTACTAGCACCATATCATGTCACTTCACTAATTTATTGCACTTTGCTTAATAAGCATTGTCACTATTTTTTATCAACCTATGTATTATTTTATTCAAAATTATTATTGAAGTAAAAAAACTCAAAATTTATTACTTATCTAAACCAGAATATTGTTTTACAAATTGTTACCAAAATTATTAAATGTAATTAATGTAAATATATTACTTTGTTTTTAGTTATTCTGTCTGACAGTTTAATAATGCTTGTGTAATATACACTAACAATTTACAATGATTTATTGAACATGAAACATTTTTTCTGTAAATTTTTTATTAATTGCTGTATATAAATTATAGAAAGTGACAGTGATAGTGACAGCAATCCTGATAGTGCATCATATCAAAGTAATCAAGACAATGCTAGTGCACAAAGAAGTGCAACAACAGGAGCAACAGCTGGTTCTGATGCTGGTATGTTAACTTTTAATATTTTAAATACAAAATTTTTACTTATATTTAATATTATAAGAAATCATACAGTAGAGCGTCAGTTATCTGAAGGAATTCCAGTCGACAAATTTAAATTTTCTCCAGTGCTGTGGCACTGTAATCTTTGGCTATGTCTTTGGCTACTCAAATATTTTACATTTTTGATACTAAACTAACTTCTGAAGTATAATTTTTTATTGCTTTTATATTTTTCAATATATTTATTTTGTTTATACAAAATAAAAAAATAATTTTTAACGATACAAAGTCTTCGTTAGGCTTAACATGGACGAAAATTCAACGCGAAGCAACACGCAATGGAGAAAAATTTCAACACGGGATAAATTAATATATTTTTTCGTACATAATTGGTTATCCGAAAAATAAGTTATCCGAACAACCCCAGTCCCCAATTGATTCAGATAAACGACGCTGTACTGTATATCCATATGACTATTACTACACCACAAAATTACATTATGTGTACCTGAACCTTCTTTTTCAGATTTACAATGAAATGAAGTTTTTGCCAAATGTTTTAATCAATTGAATACTTTTTTTACCTATTTAATCATGAATTCTTTGAGAAGTATAATAGTTTTCATCATTGTAAAAAGAGAAGACACTGAGGTCGGCGTTATGTGTGTGTTTTTTTAATTGCTAATACTTTCGATGAACATATATTGTTACAACTCGCTATGGTCCCAAGCGGTTATGCTCAAGAGCTGTAAGGATCGAAAAATCGTTTTCATATGGGAGTCTCTTCTTACTACCACCTTGGACACGTGCAACATTCCAACTCTCGAGCTGCTCAGTGTATGGGTCACACTATACAAGCAATTAAGTAAAAATTAGCATTCTCCAGAATGCGTATAGTGTGTGTCTAGATCTGCGCATGCACATATTTGCACATCATGGAGCTTTCTGCTCGTTCATTTTTCAAACATTTTTGAATATTTCTGTCGTGTTCCTAACGACTTTGACTAAAGTTTCAACTTAAATTTAAGCGTTCTATTCCAAATCGGATTATTTCCGTTTAATTCTTTTGGTAAATCTTCGTATTCGCCTGATGACGACGACTATATGTTCGTCGAAAGTACTAGCGATTAAAAAAACGCACACGTAACACCGACCCCAGTGTCTTCTCTTTTTACAATATAGTATTTTGGTGTGATCGTCGGCATATTGATCACAGTTTTCATCATCATGAATTCTTTGAGAAGTATAATAGTTTTATAAAATAATGACTTTTTTACATTAAAAAGAATCTAAAATGAACAATGATAAATGATGATAAAATAAAAAGCTCATGTTTTGTTTGTAAATTGCTTATTTTTTTATTACATTGAAGTTGTGGATTCTATCAAGCATTTTTCTACAGGATATATGTACTGTATTTTTTTAATGTGGCAGTCTTTGAAACATATCAACTGTCAAAAAGAGGGATAGATGTATTCAATGTTCACAGTAAATAAAATGCTGTTTTATTATGTCAATATTCCACACCCTAAGAAATGTGAGGGTCAAGGAATTCAAAACAAAAATTTGAATGGGAAACCTGTATACAGGAAGTGATGTTTTTCTACAACAATTTATGATATCAAAATGTAGTTGTTGATCTTTGAATTTATAAATGATACTTCAGTCCATAATTTAAGACAGGGGTTTTAGAAGAAAATTATTTGAGATAAATGTTAAAAAAATAGAGAATTTAAGCTGAAAATGCAGGAGAAAAAATACATTTTGAGATAAACATGTTTGAGATACAGGTTCAACTGTATTTGTTTGTCATAAAAATATTGTATAATTTGAACATCTGAATGCTTTATATACTTTATATGCTAGTCAATATACTTTGATTTTAAAATAGTACCATATTGAATTTATTTATTTTTAGGAATTGCTAGCATTCCCTACTTTTCAGAAGATGATTCGGCAGAATCTTCAAATGCAGAAGATGAAGAAGAAAGTGAAGCAGGAGAGACTGAACCTGATACAGAAGAACTGGCTTTTCTTGATGAACAATTAGAAAGAAGAAGCACAACTGGAAATACTGGTCCTAGACCTAATTTAGCTCCTCAACATATGCAGTGGGCTCTTCGTCAGCGAGAATCTGGTCGAGGTGCAATCAGTAATTCTGGTACAGATCTGTTTTTAGATTTTGAAATATGCTTGTTAGAGTTTGAAATATGTTTATAATAATGATTTTATTTTCAGGTTCAAGTGGTTTAATATATATAGATCCTTCATCATTACGTAGAACTACAGCTGGAACTACTTCTGTAGCAGCAGCAGTAACTCAAGAATGTACTATAACCATGGCAACAACAACAGTCTGTCTGTCTCGTGCTTTTGCCATTGTAATTCATCAGATAGCAGATTTATTGACTATGTTACAAGATTATCATGCTTTAGTGCCAAGTTTGCCAAGAGTGCTAGATGTTTCATATCAGGAATCAATAAATTTACAAGTAATATTTTTTAATCAAAGATTTTTTTAAAATTTGTTTAATTGTTTAATAAGATTTAATATGATGTTTCTTTGATGTTTTATAAGATTTAGTTTTAAAAGTAAAAACATGTAATTTTGAAATTTTATATTTAAAATGAAAAATTATAACTTTCTATAAATATCTAGTTTAAAAAATATGAAAATATAAATATTAAAAACCAAAATTGTTGGGTTTTGGAAATGTTCTTGATTAATTGGAATTGGATCTAATAAATTTAATAATTATAAAAATTTGCTATTACACTTAAGTGATATTGCTATTTATTAGAGCAAGTTATTAATTCATTTAGAGAATTGTGTGGTAGAAAATAGCTTAGTTACACTCGAATGCATCCCAAGACAAAATGAGCTATTCTTTTAAACAATTTCAAATTAATAATGCATTTGTTTAATAATTAAACTTATTAACAAATGAGTATAGTACGTATTTCAACAGTACAATATCAAATTTCTTATAATTGTCATAAAGATTTATTAACTAAGCTTAACTTTGATTAATGGAAAATATATTGTAATCAATAATTTCAAGTTTTGGTCTTTATCTTTTCTTCTCTTAAGACGAAAATTATCTTCTGAAGAAGTTTTTTTTTTATAATTTCTATAGAAAGTTGTTGTCAATTCAACATAATTATATTCTATAGAAAACTTTTATTAAGTAAATTAGTATATAACTTAAATACCAACTGTACTTGTAAAGAAAGCCTTCAGTTTGATTTTAATAATAATTTATTATGGATTTATCTATGCTGTATGAATAGAAATTATTATTATTATTTTTTTTTTTTTAAGATCTTAACATGAATAAAAGACATCTAAATTATTAGCTTATAAATAATTGAAGAATTGAAATTAATATTTATTATCTTAGCAAACATGAATTATTTATTTTATTTTGTAATTATTCTACTATTTTTGGTAATACAAGTAAACTATAAAACATAACTGCAGCTTTGAATTGGTAAAAGTCATAGTACTGATCATCTTTTAAGCTATAATATTTTATAGAAAAGAATAATATCATAGCATACATATTACAAAATACAGTTACTTATTTTAATAGAAATCTGAACTTTTTGGCCTACATAAGCTATTTTAATTAGAAATTATATTTGAAAATTTATGCACTCTAAATAAGTTCTTCAATTGTAACAGTCTATATCCATGGCAGCTAAACTGTGGCTCTTCTAGACTCTTACTGTAGATTCCATACAGCTTACTTATACAATTTTTTTTTTATAAACTTAAACGTATATAATGCTGTTCTAATAGATAATGCAGCTCTTAGTATTTCTGATAAACAATACATGGTTTCTATTGTGACAAGGTTTAGCCATTTGTGTTCTATTTTTAAAACAGCTGATATTGATGTAGAAGGTTTACAAGTTTTTAATTTGTTTTAATCTTAGCTTTTACTGCATGCTTTACTGGTTTTTCATAAACTCTAATTAAAAATTAATATTCAGTAATAAAACATGACTTAATGAAAAAATTTAATTAATTATAATACTTTAATATATGCTTATAAAATTTTATATAGCTATATCTTGAATATCATCTAAAACCAATTTGGGAATGGTTAGTTACTGTAATGGATTCTACAGAAGCACAATTAAGATTTGGTTGTGCACTGACAAATAGTTCCGATCCTGCACATCCTGCACATCCCCTTCATTCTCAGCACCTAAGGCCAGGTCGAAGAGGAGAAGAAGGTCGTTCTCAGGGTTTAGACAATCGGCGAAGAGGAAGAATAGTAACTTCTGGTAATAATTTATAATAGTCATATAAAAGTATTTCTTATAAATTTGAATATAAAAATAAAATAGAATTAATGACAATTAAAAAATATAATACTTAAAATACCATGAAAAAATATTATCTTAAATTTTTCTAGTTGAAAACTTAACTGAATGTTTATTCATGTTTTAATTTTTATATCATACCATAAAATTTTATGAAATAAAGTTATCTTCATATTCAAAATTATCTTAAATTTGAAATCTATAGAATTAGCAGTGTTATTTAAGATAATTTATTTTTGGTAGTGATGTAACAAATATTCGGTTACTATTCGGTATTCGGCCTATTTTTCACAATTCGGCCGAATACCGAATATTTAATCACTATTTGGCCGAATACCGAATACCTAAAAGCAGGAGTAATAAATAACAAAAACACAGTAAATTAATCATTTTGTTATTTAGATTTAATGTTATTGAGTTAGTGTTGTTTGTTTATATTTATTTATAACTTGTAACATGCACAAAATAAAAAAGAAAATAATATTAGTCACATGTATTCACAATTTATAATTACAAAGATCAGCACACGTACACGTCTATCGTTGGAGAATCCTCACACATCTGAGGGTCTGACCCTGCCTATCCTTCTTTTCAAGTGCTCATCTTTGCTCTTTCCTTTCTCTTTCCTCTATTGCTCTAATCCACATACGCCTCTGCATACATCATAATACGCGCTCACGATACTTTTGATTCGTCACTTTTCCGTCGTAGAGTTTCCATTTTACAATCACATGACAGCCTGGTGATAATGGAGAAAAGAGACAAACAGGACGTCGATATAAGTCACAGTTATGATTTCACAGATTCGAGACAGCTTGATAGCCCAAACGGCCCCAGGCTTTCGCCTGTGCACGCTAAGTGACTTTCATTACAAGCATTTAGCTTTCTGAAGTCTATGACAACAATTGTTTGGCATTGAAGGCCACGAATTTCATGCCAATAAGCTGCCTCGACTTGTTCAATTATGTTTTTGGCTCATTTTTAATTTATTTTCACATTTTCACTTCACGGTCCTTCTCTGTTCTTTTTCCGTTATTTATACGTATAGGTCATTTCATTGTTATCCACATTTTATATCATCATTTATCACATACTTTCATGACACTCTTGTCTGTCCACTACAACTGCCAAGAATTAACGCGATTGGCAAAGCGTAGTGACAGCGGACCAATAGAGAGCAGGATCCTTGCCATAATGTGGTTTGCGCGCCAATTTTTGTACGTGCGTTAATCAAGCAGAATAGTTTGGCCGAATATTCAGTATTCGGCCTGAGGCAGAATATACTATTCGTTACAACACTAATTTTTGGATATTCTAAATATTAAAGATTATGTAATTCAGGTTTTACCCATTTCCATAGAGTTGCTAATATTGCTGTAGACACAATATTTTGAAGTAATGTCATTATTGGTTTAATTAAATCTTATGTTTTTAAAGCTTTGCTGCTCATATTCTTTCCCAAATTATTTTTCATAAAATGTGACAACACAATGTTAACATAAGCAAACATTGGCCAGCATTTTAAGAGTTTTTTTTTAATAACTAATTTTTTTTCTAATAAATAATAATCTAATAGCTTTGTCTTAAAAGCCATTCAACAGTTATGCATATTTTGAGATTGAATAAAAATAAAATTACAAAATGGCAATGAAATAGAAGTGTCTCATTAAGCTGATCAAAGATTTCAAAATTTTATAATATTAGATGCATTGAGAGTATGATAGTATGAAGAGTTTAGAAGAATTATTTGTTTTGTCACTTAAGAGTTATCTTGGTTTAAGCATGTCATTACCGGATAGATATTAAATGCTAACAGATGGATTCTGCAGAATAAGTTAGTTCTAATTAGGGAAGAATTCTCATTAGTTCTTCTAGATTATTTATACATGTATATCTTCAACAGATGTTTGATTATTATAAATGTCTATGTCGATAATAACAACAATATTTGGATGTGGATTTTGAGCTTATTTAATTTCTCTTATTTTCTCTTATTTAAAATTTTACATTTTTATGTATTTATTGTATTGCACTGCTCAATATACAGCAGAATCTGTTTGTTGTAATTACTTTGGGACTTGCCTATACTAAGGATAAAAAATTGACTGATAATGTTAAGATGGATCGGTAAACAAGACTATAACTAATGAAAATTCTGATTTTATGTACTCCAGCATCAAAAGGCCTTGTTAAAATAATTAAAAAATATGTAATTTAAGATTTATTAATTATAATTACAATTACTGTTAATTAATATAATTCATCCAGCCTGTAATTAAAGTAAGGAAATGCCACAACTTAAACTACTGCATACAAATGATTAAACATTTTATCATTTGATTTAACATTTATTGTTTAAGGCATTAGTTGAAACTGATAATGATTGCATGTTATCAACAACACATTAATGTTTATAGGGCAAAAAGATATCTTCACATAAATAGAAATTTTTAAGCTAAGTCTGATTACAATACATAAAATTTTACTAGGACATTGTGCGACTTTGTCGTATTGCAATAGAATTGAGGCATAGCCAGGAAGAAAGAAGTGATCTCTGTACCTGTTAGGCATAGAACAGGTGATCCTTGTACCTGATGGATGTGGATAGGTGAATTTGCACTTGCTGCCACAAAAGAGGCTATCCTTGTATCTGCTGGCTATCAGAGAGGTGGTCCTTACACCTGCCAGCCATGGGGGAGACAATTTTTGCACTTGCTGACATGAAGAGGTGAACTTGTGTTTTGTTCGTTTTTGCACTTATTCTTCATTAGAGCATGCATTTCTGTTTTATTTTTGACTTGTAGGTCTAAATTTCTTCTAGGTGCACTCAGTCATATCAGAGAGCATGGACATTGTCATTTTAATACCTCTGTATATTGAAAACAAAGTCATGAACTCCTAGTTTTTAATTTTAAATGGACTTTTATTACATTTTTGGATTCCTCATTGCAATAAACAGAAAATAGCAAAGCTTTATTAAAATTGGCCTTTTAAATTTTGAGAATGAACTACTCAATTCTATAGGCCCATAGAAGGCATGCTTGCAGCCATGGGATATGGCTCAACAAAGCCACGTGATTTGTGTGATATAGCTTTGTCATGCACACTTATGATATGACCTTATATCTTGAAAATGAAGTCCTGGACACCCATTTTTATTACATTCTTGGATTCCTCATCACAATTAATGAAAAATGGCAAAGTTTAATCAAAATGAAATAGATTTTGAGAACAAACACAATTCTGTAAGCCACACAAAAGAGACTTTGCTAATGCTCCACCTCAATAAAATTAATTTAACTTGGGTGTTCTGGGATGTGCTAATTTTGATAACATTAAATGATTGATGACAATACGATTATAATAAGTAGATTCTACTGAATTTGTAAGTTGGAGATGATTAGCATATGCTGAAAAACTAAACAAAAGGAATGTATTCTTGGTTTTTTTAACTAGGCAATATTTAATTTTGGTTTAAAAAAATTATTAAATGTCATAAATATGTTTTAAATATGATGATTGATTTTAATGATATATTTCTATGTAGATGAGTTTTCATTGTTTAAATTTTATATTGTTATATGCTTTTACATGGAACTTTTATTGTTAATAGAGGATGGTAATCTCTTGTCATTGGGCTCTGTCCATGTATAATTTAGAATAAATAAGATTATTCTATATGAAATTTTTTGTCATATACAATTTAAAAAATTAATAAATGTAAAGATATAATAGTCTCTAAAATATATGAATTTGAAAGTGATATAAAAAAACTTGATCAGTAATGATTACATAATAAAAAAAATATAGGATCTACAATAAAGGAAATGATTTATTAGAGAGAAAACAGTTGGGAATATGGTGTTTTATAAACATTTTCCTAAATTTATTTTATTACTTGATAATTTTAAAATTAATTTTTATTGAAAATAGTAGATACATATTAAATTCTTGAAATTTCATAAGATGGAGAAAATGCTTTAGTTTTTACAGACAGCTTATGAAGAAAATATCTTTTCTTGGATAGTAACTATTGTAAATAAATTGCAATTATTATTGCTTGAAAGACTACAATTATTGTCTACTGTAAAACAAATTTAATAGACATAAATTAAAATGAGTTTAGTAATTATAAGTTATATAATATAGAATGTGATTCTTAAAGTAAATGAATTAATATTAATTTTACATTTTTAGGTTCTGATGGTGTATCAGCACGTCGAGATTTTCTGTCATATGCATTATCATTAATGAGAGCACATAACAATGAGCATTTTGATTCACTACCAGTTATTGATGTATCAGCTCTTAAACATATTGCATATGTTTTTGATGCTTTGATATATTATATGCGCTCTGGAATGGATGGTACTGATTCAGAAGTGTTAAGAGAAGGATTTTCAGTTGATCCTTGGAATGATCAAGTAAGTACTAATATAAAACTAATAATTTCAAAACTTACTATGCAATATTTAAAAATGTTGCTAGATATCTTGATTTTTTTCATTAATAATGTTATAGGATTGATGATAAAATTTATGCATTTTAATTCAATTTTCTCAAAGCATATGTTTCAATTTCAATAGACCCTTAAAACTTTGTTTTCAGTTTAATTAATTGCAAGATGATGTCATCATATTTTTGTCCAATCTATAAAAATTATAGATCATTTAGAGACAGAAAAATATGAGAGCAGTTTCAAATGAAAACAATTTTGTTAAGACACATTTATTGCACATTAGGCAATTACATTTGTATTATTTGTTGTCATAATTTCCTTCTCTTTTAATCTGTTTTTTCCAATGTATGATTAGTGGCTGGATTCTCTCCTATTATATTTTTAGGTTGCTTTGAAGCACTTCTTGCTCCATTGTTTCATGTCATTGTCACTTTAAAAATGCATTTAACTAAATACTTTTTGTAATGGCCTAGAAAAAGTGATAATTGCTGAGGAATACGGTCTGATGGGTAGGCTAGATGCTATAGCATCTCCAGTTTGTTTTGTGATTGTGGATACCATTTGGCTTGAGAAATACAGCTGCACATCGTTACAGACAGACTTGAGAGTGATTTGTAACATTTGCTGTTGAAAGATGAATCCCTGGTCTTTGGTCCTAATGAATAGAAACATATAATGTTCCTATTCCTTGCAGATGAGGATTCTACAGAAGGATATACATTTTTCAAAAACAGAAATTTCTCTAAAAGCTTTTGGATTATTATTTTTTAATGCCATTAAATTAATACAATAATGTATCAACAAATTGCTAATAACACTCATTTATATTTCTTAATGGAATTTTAATGTGAGAGGACCCTTTATTTATTAGTTGCAGATTCCCCATTCAATTTTTGGCATCAAGAAATTAGTCAACCTAGCTAAAATGGAAAATTATAAAATCTCATTCAGGTGGAAAAGGTTTACTTTTTTACAGTTACTGTTACAATGCCTAAAACATTTTAAAATTTTAAAAGAACAGATTAAACAGAAAACAAATAATAAAATTTTCACAAAAGATGTTGATGTTACTGGTACCAAATATGGCAGAAAGCATCACTGCCCAAATTTTTGTCAGCTGAAAATGTGAATTTGGCAAACAAAAAATGATTTATGAGTATCAAAGTAACTTATTATGTGTGAAAGAGCATGTTTTCTGAAAGTCAAGGACTGCCTTTACATCATATCAAAGAGAAATGAATGAATTTTTTTAGGTTTACAAATTTATAAATATTAGGGATAGTCAAATGAAAACGAGACAGATGGGAAAAAAGTAAGTAAACTGTCTATTATTTCAAAAGTAATTGCCATAACTGTTAATATATTTATCCCACTGTGAGACAAGACGGTCAATGCCGTCATAGAAAAATGTTTGTAGTTGCCACGGAACCATGATTGTACCCAGGCGTGCATCTTTTCGTCTGAAGCAAATTGATGGCCACGAATGTCTTTCTTCGGGGCTCCAAAAATATGGAAATCGCTTAGGGAGAAATCAGGACTGTATGGAGGATGTGTATGGACTACACTGCAGAAGTTTCCAGCGAAACTTCTGCAGCGTAGTCAAAACAATCTTGGTAACATATGAGTGGGCATTATCCTGCAACAGAATGATGCTGTCTGTCAACATTCCTGTATGTTTGGATTTGATGGCACACTTCAATTTTTGCATAGTTTCTATGTACCGCTGTGCGTTAATTGTGGCTCTGTGTTCCAGAAAGTCAACGAGCAGCCGACCTCCATAGTGATGGTGGATGCACACACGACTTGCCGACCTCACTTCGAGCATGTCTAATTGACAAATGGCACAGCAGTGAACATTTACGCTGTTCCTTCCTGATTCCCAATAGAGGGCATTTCTATATACACACCTATCTGCATTACCAACTTCCGTGCCACACTTGTTATATGGTCTGTCTCGTTTTCATTTGACTGCCCCTAATATATTGTAAGTAAATATACATACTCAAAAAAATTATAATGGAAATTTTTTTATCTTAGTATTTTAAATAAATATGTTTGTTACAAGCATTTAATAAAATTAAAAGAAGTTTGAATGTTTGTTTAATATTTACATGACTAACTATAAATTTCAAAAAGACATAACAAGAACAGAAATTACAAGAACAACAAATTTTTGTTCAGGAAATTTTCATTGTGTCTACTTTTATATGAAGTTATCTTTAACATAATTTGTGAACAAGTGGTGAAAAAAATTTTTAATACTAATAATGTCTTGGTGTAAGATGAATTTTGGTTTGTTAGGTAAGTTATTAATAGTTTTTTGTGTGAAATCTGATTATCACAGTTAAAAATTAAAAATAGTTAAATGGATCAAAGTGTTTTAAAAATATTTTAAAATAATAATAGTTATATAAAGAATATTATGTATAAAAAGTTAATTTAACAATAGTGTAATTTTAGTATTTAGTAAAAACAAGGGGGAAAAAATTCTCTTTATTTTCCCACATATAATTGAACCTTAGATGAAAAATTTTTATGATGAACATTGAATTTAATGTCCAAAAAATGATTTAAGCATTATGTATCCAAGTAAAATGACCAACATTGGATTGCTGTCTGTATGACATTTACTGCATTCTCCTTAAATAAAATTAAAAAAGAATTTTTTTAATAAAAAGAAGATCAGTGTTAAAATTGTATTATATTCATAATATGAAATGTGTTGTTTATGATTAATGTAAAAAGATGTTATTTATTAGAATTATTATATGTAATGCATATTGCAGTGCATCTAGTTCTATTGCATCTTTATTTATACATTGATATGTTAACTGTTACACTGTGTTAAAATTTTACATCATGTTTTTATTATTATACTAACTTGTTGATAAATATTAAAAAGAAGTTTGTTTCCAAAAATGTTTTAAGAATATTATTTGTTTTGAAAATAGTGCTTTAAATTGATAAGAATTATTTTATCTAATTATTAAGTTATCTCTGATGAATTTGACATTATTTTTGTTTAGTTTTGATAAAATTTATTTTTAAAAATAAGATATATCAGTAATATACATCTAGATTAATAAAAAAAAAACAATTTAAACAAATTTATACAATGCATTTTATTTTTATTGAATATTGGGTATAGCGAACAGAAATGAAAAAAAAATTAGTCAAACTACATAAATAGAATAATCAAATTAATTTGATGATTAGTTGTCATGTATAATCGAAATGGTAGATACATGTTAATAATAAAAATAAACACAGTTTTAATGTTGAATATTTGTTAAGATGCATAAGAGGTTTTATTGAATATGTTGAAAAATTTATTACTGATTAATTGAAATGATCACTATAGATATATAAGATTGTTATCTGTTGGTATTTTTGATCATCAAATTACAATATTTTGATTTTAGGATGAAAATGAAAATGAAGATCAAGAAGAAGAAGTTGGACCTGCACTTCCTATGGATACTGATAGTGCCGATGATGATTCTCATTTATTGTCTTCAAAAGGACGAAAACACCCATTTTTCCAACGTTCAGATTCTACTTTATTTTTAGGATGTCCTCCTCCAGATCCATTTACAACTCCTTTGGCTGAAGCATTACCTTTAGCTGATCAGCCTCATCTATTGCAACCAAATTCAAGAAGGGAAGATTTATTTGGTATTCCACATGAACCAGTAAATATGCCAGCTATAACTAATCCGTCTAATTCACATTATGGAAATTATAATCCATTTGAAGTGTTGCCAACAAGACTTGGTCTTTCTCCTCGTTCTTCTGATGGCAACGCTCAACAATCTCTGTCTTATAATCATTTTTCGTCCTCTTTATCAACCAATACATCTTATCTGCCATCTCTATCATCTATGGCACATCCTCCAACCCGTCCGCCACCGCCGCCACCACCACCACCTCCGCCGCCACCACCTCCACCTCCGCCGCCACCCCCATCTTCTGAACTAGAAATTCCTTCAACTGTTGCTGTTGAAGGAATTGCTGCTAGTCTTACTCATGCACCTACTACTACAGGAGAAGGATTTGCTTCATCAAATAATCAAATAAATAACCAAGATTTTAATATAGTGCCTACTTCATCTGTTCGTCAACCAACAGTTATCAATATTCCACGACCCGTTGATACAACAACTGTTTCTTCATCAGCTTTATGTTTAGAAACAAGAGCACCTATTATAGTGGCTGCTCCAAGCAAAAAAGTTTCAGAAATACAATCTCCTGTGAAATCCAGTGTCATTGTTCATGCTGGTTGTATCAGGCCATCTGCAGCAACTGTAAGACTTTTGAATTTTCACATTGCTTTTTATTTTTTGATGATAAATTATTATATTAACATTTTAAAAACTATTGAAGAAATTTTCTATTTTTTTAATTTAAGTGTAAAAAATATTCACTCCACGTTTTTGATCTTGATGAAAATCATCTCTGTTGAAATATTCAGATTAGTGTATATTATGAAGTCATGCATAACTACTATAATTTCTGTTTGAATTTTTATATAATGAAGTATATGATTTAATTTCAAACATATGAATGAAATCTGCCAAGAAATAATAAACTAATTTCATCTTTTACAGTAAACAGTTTAAAAGCTGCTAATGTTAAAATTAAAAAATACACAATGCACTGTTTTCAAGTACAGTACATTGTATTTGCTGTTCTGTCTGATGTATGAAACATTGAGAATTGGAGAGGCATTGAAATGAACGATTAATAATTATTATATAACTGTCATAGAGGATAGTTGTTCTCCTGTTTTGTATCACTTGTCCTAACAATTACTTTTAGTCTAATTTCCTAACATGTCTATATGAAGGAAAATTTAATAATTAAAATTAAAAAAATTTGATGATAAAGAATTTCATTATATTTTTTTATATATTATAGATAGATTAATTCATATTATAAATTTTAAACAGTTAAATATTATTTTACTTTATCAAAAAGTTCAATAAAAATATAGTGTATCCATAAAATTCCTGTGCAGTTTGAATATTCAAGTTTCATTTTAATGTAAAATATAAATAACGTGTAAAGTGAAATAGAGAAAATTTATTTAAAATTTAGCTTATTTGATTTTAAGGTGGTGTTAATTTTTCAACACAATGGAATCAGTGATAAATATTTTTAAATTCAGTTTTATATTGAATTTCTATATAGTGTTTCTTATTGTAATCAGGGCTGTGGAGTCAGAGTCGTGGAGTTTTGGTGTTTTAGCTGGAATCGGAGTCGTCAAAAAATCCGCTGACTCTGACTCCTTTTTACTTATCAACTTGTTATGTATATAAAATGGAAAAGTATTGGAATTGTGTCAAATTTGACCCTCCAAGTTTTTTTGCAGATCTACACATTTGGAGACCTCCCGAACCCTTCAAAAAAGTCAATAAAAGTTGGAAAAATTGTGCTTGTGTGTTGGGGTCTAATTTGTTTAATTTCTTTATTTTCTGTTCTGAGATATTAAACAATATCTCAGAATGGGTAAAGTTTTTTAAGAAACGAAATGTGGCACTGTAGCTTGCATATAAAGGGGCATTAATACTATTAAAAAATAAATAAAACTTGTCTATTCTCAAAGTAAGCTTTTTCGTCATTTTATAATAGTACAGTAAAACCCGTTTAGATGCTCTCGCCTAAGATGTTAGAATGTATATGGGGACATGATTTAGTTCAACCACTTTGACATTTAATAACTAACTCCTGTTTTGTTTTCTAAAACCGTGTTTTAGTATTTCTGAATACTAAAACACGGTTTTAGAAAACAAATCAACTACAAATTATTGGTTATAGAAATGGCGAATTCCATCAAGAAAAGAAAAATAATGTATACAGTTCAACAAATGGATACTACATACATCGCAAGGATACAAGTTGCCCGAAACGTGTAGAAGTACCTGTACAAACTGAATAAAGATGGAAAAAAGCCAAGTGTTTAATTAACAACACAATCTTGTGTTCAACAGTCAAAAACTAACTCCTGTGTTAACCATCTGACTTTGATTCTGACCGCTTTGACCACAGAAATTATTAGGCTTCAAACAGGGTAAACAAAATCATGCCCCCCCCCCACACAGTCTAATATCCACCCATATAGAAAAAAACCTCGAATCTTTTGCATATCTCGAAATTTCAAGGTGGTCTGAGTCCAAAAATGTAAAAATTTCGGAGGGGTCATTTTTTGACTGAGTGCTACACTTTCCCTCTGTTATATATAACAGCCATAAAAGTAAAAATTATCGAATACATATTTATATATTACTTAGAGGAGTCTTTTGTCTTTGGAATAAAAAGTTTCTATGTTCTATCTTTATTAGAATTCTGTTTATTGAATCTTTTATTCTGAGGTCACATGATGACATCAGAATTTCCGGGTCTCTTTCGGTAACATGTCTGCCCTTGGTCGGAGTCGGATGGTAAGGAAAAGTTGGAGTCAGTAGATTTTTACGCAACTCCACAGCTCTGGTTGTAATGAAATCTAAGTTGTCTTTTGATTGTTGATACAATTCTGATCAACTAATTAGAAAATGTAATCGACTTTTTGTTTGAGGCTATTACTAAAGGATTTATTATCTGAAAATAAGAAATTAGAAGAGATGAATTATTAACAATTTTAAATCTCATTTATTATATTACATAGACAATCTTTAAAAAGTATATTGACTTCAGTCACTCATTGATATGAATGCTTGAGTAGAAGACTTCTTACAAAAAGTGAAATGGTACAGTTGAGAGAAGACATAAAGTATGTTACTATTGATAGAGAAATAGGAAGCATCAAAGAATAACACAGTTGACATTCTATGAGGTTTTAAAGTTTGACCCTATACAACAAATGCATTTTAACAGTTGATTTTAAGTGCTGTCTACTTATTTTCAAAGATATAATTTATTTTACATTACGAAAATGTAGAAAGTATCACAAAAGTGATGGAATCTACAAGGTTGGACTGCTAAAGAGCATCAGATAGACCTCTAATGTGTATGGAAATGAAATTGTTAAAGATTCAAACTGCACAAGGATTTTGTAGATAGTGTGTTGTTACAGAGAAGAGATCAGCAAAAACTTTTTGTATTTATTCAAATTTAAATTAAAAATTTCAAAATTTTATTTTTGTTAAATTTATGAATCATTCCGTTAATCTAAAATCTTATAATTACAGACTCCAGAATCATTACTTCCTGTTTCTACTACTACAACAACATATGTTGCTGCACCTAGTCCTGCAGCCGAAGTAACTGTAACATCCACTAATTCATGTCCTTTTAATAACAGTTCAACAGCTGGTGTTTCTGTATGTGTACCTCTAATTCAAACCAACAATGAAACACATATGGAAACATCATCTCAACAAAATCATGAAAACACTTCTACAAATATGGTTATTGATGGTGTACAGAGTCAGAATGTTATAAATAGGTATTTATTTATTTATAATTATTTTCTTTTTTTTCCCCTTCATAATTTATATATGAGATTATAAATTTAAGTACCATGATTTATATTAAATTTCAGTTAAAGGATAATTAAGTTGTTACTGTGAAATGATTTCAGAGTTTATAAAGAAATTAGAATGGATGCATGTGTGTATTTTAATTTTTACGTAGAGAAGGTTAATAATTAAAATGTTTTTTTCAATTTAAACCAGTAACTGCACTCTTGCTGCTTAATCTACTTTTTATGTAGATTATCATATTTCTTTGATTATATTATTTTGATATATAGTATAAAATAAAGGAAGAAAAAGTAATAAATACTGCTTAGGCAGAAAAAAGTTTACTAAAATAGAGACTTCAATAATAATGAAAGTTTTAATTTTAAAAAAATTTATTTATCTGAGATTTTATTCTTCTTGCATATTATTTTTTGTTATTGCATAATATTACTTTAGATGAGTGCTTTATTAAGGTACAGTACATTTATAATCACAATCAGCTTTGTAATTCAGATCAACATGTGCAAAATCAATTTGGTCTGATTGGCAAATAATTATCAAGTACACAGTCAGATTCCTCTATCATGCTGTTTAAGACTAATTGATTATTGTGTAATTTTGTAGATACTTTACAGAATAATAGCTATACAAGTTAGTTTTAAAAATGTTTGTTTTATTTATGTTTCATTTTTTTTAATGTTAATCTAATGAATAACAGATATTTGTTTTATTATATAGTGACTGAAGTTTGATAACAAATCAAAACATATTATGCAACTGTAATTTTATTTCAATTATCAAAATATATGATATTTTGATAATTGAAATAAAATTAAAATGAAAATATTCAATAAATTTAATAAAATGAGAAAATTCTATTAATTGATTATATTAAAAATCATTTTTTAGTAAATTATACTAACAAGAGGAGGTCATGCTATGGTCATCAGATTTCAATAATAATGTTTGTAAGGATAAGCTTTAGTATAAATCTTTATTGAGCAAAGGGTCATTGTGCTTCTCAAATGTTTTTAAGAAAGTCAAAGTTAAAAGATTCCAAGCTACTTACGAGTAAGTTTTGCAGAACCTATTGAACACCACATGGGTTCAGTAAGAGTCTGTCTTACTCATTTGTAAGATCGCTGGTTTGCAACTCGATGGCTGGTTTTTATTATCAAATCAATGCAATGTTTTCATAAAATAATTGTAAAAATGACGTAATTTATGCAGTTTCTATTTATTTTCTATTAAAAATGTGCATTTTCATTCTTTGTAAAATTGTTTTCAGAATTGTTGTCTGTTAAAAATAATAATAAAGTATTTTACATTTAGAACGTAAGACTATCCAGAACAATTTGGCATTTTAAGCAGTTAAATAAATATAAAAAATTATTAGTTATTACTAACTCCCAATAACATATTGAATTATAAATATGTGATGGTAAACAATCATCTTTCAATGTCACTTTTCTGCTGTTTTATTGTTTACATCATATGTATATTCCATTAGGTAATACAACAAGCAGACTGTAAACATAAATTAAAATTATAACTTAAGAATAATTAAATAATAATTGTGTGAAAAATTAAACATTATTTATATTCTATTTAAATATTTAGCAGTGTGTATAATTTAGTTATTTCTGTCTAGGTCACAGAATATGATAGGACAACTTGTATCACATGATGTTTTATTAGGAAGATGGAGGCTATCATTGGAACTTTTTGGTCGTGTATTTGTTGATGATGTTGGTGCTGAACCTGGTTCTGTGATTAGTGAATTAGGAGGATTTCCTGTAAAAGAAGCTAGATTTAGACGTGAAATGGAAAAATTACGTAGTTCTCAACAGAAAGATCTTAATTTGTCTAAAGTAAGTATTATATTCTGTAGTCATTTTTTTTTTATATAAACCAACTAAAAATTACTAAAAGAATGATGAGGAAGCAAAGGCATTATAATGTATTACATTGAAAATAAACCATAAGAAAGTAATATCAACAAATGCTTTATTTTTTATGCAGTGTACAATCAAAAATGAATTAACACAACAATTAAGTCTGCTCTAAATTATTTCATGGCATTTGCATTCTCTTTTTATTTTATTTTTTCAGAACGTCTCTTGTATATAATTTTTGTTCCAAAAATATCTTTCATATGTTCCTCTTGGACAAAAACTTGATTCTGGTTTATTTTTAGCCAGGAAAAAAACTTTTTTTTTGTAAGAAATTATTTCCTTATAGCAAGTGTTTGCTGTTCTGAGGCCTGCAAGTGAATCCAGAATGAACTCCCAAGAATATTCTATAGGTAGTTGATTCTAATATGCTTGCCATACATTCCAAAATATCAAATTGCAGACCAGCAGAATCTGTACTGGGTGGGGAAATAGTCCTCATCTAGCAAAAGGAAAATAATAATTTAAATAAATGTAATGTATATATATTTTAAATAGTTTTTTATGAAATAAAATATCTAAATGTAAATATAACTGAACTGATAGTTTGTAAGCATTAAAAATACAGTGGAACCTGGTTAACTCAAATTGATTGGGGGAAATAAAATTCAGACTATTCAAGTTAAAAAGTTTCAAGTTATGGAGGTTCAGTTAAAAATCAAGATTTCTGTGCATCAGTTTATTGATGATCCATAATAAACTATCAATACAATATTTCTGTGGGTCTTGTTACACAGAATCATTGCTTCAATGTTGATATTGTGGTTGTCCAGAAAATCACATGCTTAACCAAATGGTTATATAAGCTACTAAGAAATGCTGTCTTGAATGGTTGATCCATTCACTCCTAAGTGTTTAATGATTTTTTTAAAATTGCAATATTTTACACCTAAAATTGATTTGTGTCTTGTCTTTTTTTTTTTTATCAAAAAAACATCATTCTTTGATTGTTATATTAAAATTTTGCTGCAGAGGTTAAAATTTTTACATAGTCTGACTATAGTCATTCTTTAAAGTTAATGTATCAAAAATCTATTTATTTATTATATTAGATAGTCAGAGAAATCCATCAGAAATCAAATAAAACCAAAGAAAAATGTTTTAAAAAAAAGGGCAGGTTCAAATGTCAGTTACAGTATTTACATGGTGTCTGGAAGCCATTGCCCTGCCTATTTTTACGTGACAGTCTATTTTTAGTAATATATGATTCCCATGCTTTATAGAAAGTTTTTGATTAGTTTATTTGGTAGATGAATGTTAATTATTTTATTTAACAGAAAATTAAAACTAGGAAAGTTTATGAAAATACTGTATCATAAACCTCATTTGAGTTAATCATTCTGATTTAATATGTAAATCCCTATGCTAGATAATTAGGGAAAGAAAATAACTAAGTAAATGCAACTTCAGGTTATCCCAGTTTGAGTCAACCAGGTTCCATAGTGTATAACCATTCATGCTTAAAACAGTTACATATTCTAAATAGAAGAGTATAATTTTGATATTAATGCATATCTATAATCTTTGAAATAGTTATATTTTAGGTTCAAACTATATACTTAAAAGTAATTTTAAATTTCTGAATATCACTGGACTTTGATTTCTTAATTAGGTGATTCAATACAAGTCAACAGCTTAAATTTTTTAGGAAAGTTCATTTGTTAATTGCTTTCTTTTAGTAGTAAATTTTTTATATTAAAACAATACATAGGAATTAATTCCACTAACATCAGAAAATGGAAAATATAGCAATTGGCCACTTAAACTTATTCATTTCTTTAAATATAATAATTGCAACATAATTATTCATGTTAAACCTAATTACAAAAGATGGCAACTTCATGCTTTATCTTTTATCCTTTTGTCTCATCAATTGCCCTGACATGATGCTTGTTGATAATATGTTAACAAAACTTGCTAGTACAGGATGTCCCAAAAGTAGTAAACCTATATGATTTGTTGATTACTAAACACTTTCTTGCATTACAATAGAAATTGTAATATTTATTGGAAGCATACAGATTGGAGATTATTTGTGAAAAATAACATTGTGCATACTACCACCTTTTCACATCTTAACAGTGACAAATTTAAGACCATCATTTTCATAACCTTTTCCAGAGTTTCTTGTGAGAGCTTGTAAATTGCACTGATAATGTTGTCTTTGAGAGTAGCAATTGCTCTTATTTTATTCATAAGCACCCTTTTCTTGAAGAAGACCAGAAGAAAAATAATCAGGAGCAGAGACCTGGAGATCTTGGAGGCCTTATGATGTTTCCATTCTGTGATGTCACATGAATCAGAAACATCTGTTGAGGCAATGCCATTGTCTGGAAGACAGACACTGGCATTGGGTATATTCAAAATCTCAGCATCAGTGCCAGAAATGATGCAATTGCTGGTGTCTTCTAGAGAACACAAACGCTGACAGCTGGGAATTTTGGGAGAGCAAAACGAAAAATGGCAAATGATGTGGACTTCATTTTATTTTTGAACTTATTTAAGAACAGCTTAATGAAAGTGTATATTTTGAAAAGAGAAATAGGGATGAAGATATTTTAAATTTCCATATGAGTTTTAAATAAATAAATCAATCCTAAGATTACACTTTAACAACTAAAATAAATTATGTGATGTCTTGCATTAATACTAGTATATTAAAATATTCTATTAATGTATTAACCGAATTTTAATTTATTCAGGGTTTATTCATCAACAAATAAATATTCAAAATTGTCAATGTAATAATATTTATGTTTATATTTATCTATATTATATTTATGTTAATATTTATTGACATTCCTGTTTAATAACATCAGCATAAGTGGGTTTTGCTATTGGGTCTGAACTTCTCAGTGCCAGCACCGTGCCAAAAAGGTCGTGTGCAGCATGTGCATGTCTAATGCTGCTTGTCTAATATTCTTTCGGTTCTGCTTTACAGATCCATGTGCTTTTACAGGAAGGATAGTGTTCAGCCCTTTGGAGATAGTCTCTAACAAGGTTTTCTCTAGGGATCCATTATTACCTGCAGAGTTATAATTATAACTGATAATCGTAGACAAGCTGTTCAGCTGATGGCGAAGCACCGGTTGACTACACCCGTGCCGTGCGGCTAGATATCGCAACTGGTTGGCTAAGGCGTCACGTGTGACTAAACAATAGAACCTGTTCTTCCATGTCGAAGAAATCCGTATTACATTTTCTAGCTCTGTGGATAGAGCATGAGATGACAAACCTAGCAATATGCCACCCTCAAGGAAAGAACCTACAATAGTGTGGTGTTCAACCAAATGGTGCATGGCTAGAACAATGACCTTTGTTGAAGTATGCAAAAACAGATCATTATAACTCCTTCATAAATTGTCTGATAATTATAAAAATAGATAGATGCACTTAAAAAGTTCCCTAAAGTTCCCTACTAAGTGACAGTTGCCGTTGGGAATCACTTTTTAAACGATCGAAGCCCGCAATTGGCTTGAAAATCTTCTGAGTTGATTTCGCTAATAATCTTTAACAAAAATTGCTGGGTGTACAAACAGTACATATCAATTGAATGATCTCATTGAGACAAATTCAATGATGTATAGATATCCAGTGATAATCTAATTAATCCACCAATGTAACTATCGAAAACTATGGGACATCCCGTGTACGATAAAGTCATCATCCTATCATCGATAAATCCGAAAAGGCTATTGTTTATACTGTGATTTAAGGCAGAAATTCAACAAGAATTTCAGCTTTATTTTGTTACAAGATTTTAACAGGTTTTAAATTACATTCCAGCTGTGGTGAAGCTAACAGTATACTTTTATACCAATTATCTGTTGTGAATTTCTACAAACTATTTTTTATTGGCTCAATTAAGTAAATAAAATACAATTTTGTAAGGAATTTCTGGCTGTGTACTAGCATATATTTTGAATTTACCAAATAAAAGGTTCTAACATTGCAAACATCTTTATCCATACTGTTTTTGTATGTTCGATAGATACAACTTAGATGAACAAGAACTTCTGAAAGATATAAGTTGCTTATCTATTGTTAGTTATATTACTGGACAATATACTACTACAAATTCTGTCCTAAAATGGCAATGAACTTAAGAACAGCTACCAATTGTCATATCTTTTGCATACATTTCTGTTTGATGAATCATAATACCTTAAACATTGTTATAAGAAAAGAAATCTCATTAGAATTATGTGATCAAGCAAAATATGACTGTTCCATCTTTATCCACAAATCATTAAAAATTACATGGGAAATTCTGTAAATGCATCTAAAAACAAACTCAATCAAAGCAGGTGTTTTTTTATTCTCACATCATTTTTGTTCATTTTTGTTTAATTCTTTCAATATATAGTTTAATAAAATTTACAAGCAGTTAGTTTTAATAACATCAGAGAAAAGAATGAAAATGTGTGTAATTAATTTTCATTCTTTATGCTCTTCAGACAAACTTCTGATGAAGAACTTTTTCTTCTGAGAACTTAAATAAAAATTTGGTATTTACTTCACTTGCTCTTTTTAGTCTTACATAGGAAATAGTCTTGAGCATTTATTTAATACTTATCAGTTTCATTTTTATTATCAGGAAGAAGAGAATCACTAAGTTTTCATGGTGGTTTTTTTTTCATAGTCTACATCATTCTCTTCTTTGTCAAGTGTTTATATCTCATTCTTTGAGCAAATCCTCATTTGTTTGAATATTTAAACTATGAAAAACTAACAAAAAAAACATAAAATTTAATAAAGTTTAAAATCACCAGCTGTTGCGATTTATCCTGTAATTTTTTCCACTGCTATTTAAAGATTTTTTTTGTTACAAATGGTCGTGTACTGGTTAAATTTTATTTTAAATTATTATTACAATAAATAGAAATTATTCTTTTTCATATTAGAATAGACCACTACAGTCACTAGATGACACTTGTTATAACTAATACAGGCAGTCTTGGGTTAATACAGTATCCTCTCATTCTATTGTAGCTCATTATATTGTTCATTGAAATATATCATTTTTTTGTGGTCTTCTTAGTATAAAAGCACTTTACCCAATAATTTTTAGAAAATTGATTTCCATTTGAATATTACGTTATTCTGATCATTAATCTTGAAAGTACCACTGTATGAAATATGACCTGCAAAAATGCAAGTCAGCATGGAGATTGAAAATAAACAAAACAGGTCGACGGCTACATCAGTTATATATTGATAATTGATATAATTGTTAAGTATAATTCAACACTTTTTTTACTCATGCTGTGTCTTGAATGGGTGACATTAAGGGCATTCTTTATTTAGACTTTTCTGGTTTTAAAAAGGCATGTAAAGTTTTAATGTCCTTTTGTTGTATATCATGGTTTTTTTGGGGCCTGTTTTTATCATGTTTTTAATGTGCATTGTTGTGTAAGTTATACAGTAGAGCATAGTTTATCCAAATCAATTGGGGACTGGGGTTGTTTGGATAACCGATTATGTACAAAAAAATATATTAACCTATCCCATGTTGAATTTTTCTCCATTGCATGTTGTTTCATGTTGAATTTTCGTTGATGTTAAGCCTAATGAAAATTTTTATAATAATAATAGTGGTTATTGTATCATTAAAAATTATTTCTTTATTTTTTACAAACAAAATAAATATATTGAAAAATATAAAAACAAAAAAATTATACTTTAGAAGTTGATCTAGTATCAAAAACGTTCAATTCAGCACGACACACAGTCCACAGAAAAACACCACACAAAAGTGTCAGTGCTGCCAGCTAAAACACACACACCAACAAAAAAATATTGGAGTAGCCCAAGACATAGCCAAAGGTTGCAGCGCCAAAGCACTAGCGAAAATTTAAATTTGCCAACTGGAACACTTTTGGTTGACCGGCTTTTGGATAAACGATGCTCTACTGTATATGTAATTTTTTCTTGCTTTTGATGTTTAATATATTTTTATGTATTTTAATTGGCTGCTTTTATTATGGGCTTTTATTTTGCTTTTTTCAGTCACCATTTATTTATGAATTACATGTTCTTTGTTGTTGTTTATTTAAGGGTTTACTGAGGGCAGTTCTTTCTCTCCAACAGAACAGAAAGAACTGCCCTCACCCTCAATCTTTAATAAGTATCTGCAATTATCTGTAATAATTAAATAAAGAATATCACTCGTTTGGTTTGTCTCTTGACATATATGATATAACAAGGTGTTACTGCACTTAGAAAAAAGTTTAACATCACTTTCATCCTTGTGACTGATAACTAATGATCATATTTAAACTAACCTGTTCAAGTTGTAAGAAGCAATTTCCCAGTGTTGTATCAAAAATAAATTAATGTTAAAATGCATATAATTAAGGTTTAATAAAAATATTTGAATTTTGATCATTTTTCTTTGCTATTCATGTGTTTTGATAAATCATTAAAATAAATCTAACTGCTCTGTGGGAAAATTTTATTCAACAGTATGAAATATTGGATGTTGTTAAGTGAATATTGTTTGTATGATGAAAAGGTATGGTAAATTGTGACAAAATTATAAAAATGAAAATAATTCATTAGTAATACTTACATAAAATAACTAATAAAGATAGAGCGGTTGTGGCCAAAGTTTTCATCTCTAAAATGTGAACTTCAAATCTCTAGCACCACCAACTTGGATACCTAGAAGTTTGACAATGGTGTTTGAAACATTGAGCATGGCAATTAGAATTTCAGCTTAAACTTCTGTATTTTGGGTTAAAATTATGACACATTTTATTAAAATAATGATTGTTTAATTATTCAATATTTTGCAAGTGATGTTAAGTGTCAAAAGAATTTCTATGGATATGTTCATAATAGCCTATCATAATACTTCAGAAATAGGTTTGTTCTTTCACTCCGTCTTCTGCTATCAACAGCATAATGCATTTGTAAATCTCTAGAAATAATTTCCCAAGCTGTTTTTGGATTGTCATCTTCATATGGATGACAATCCAAAGCCACCACTTCAACAAAAGTATGTCATGAGAACAGGCAAGAGCACATTGGGATTTTCCTATTATATTGTACAGTAAGAGTCAAAATGCTAATTAAAGTAAAAAATAATTATTTTGTGTTATTAAATGTCCTATAAATATTTAAAAATAGTTTAATTTGTTTATTTACCTTTGCTGGTCACCTTCGTCATTCTTCAGTGATCCATCATTTTACAACAAATCTCATGAGGCATTATGTGCCATAAAGGTATAATGCAATGTGCTTTTATTTTACTTGGCTCAAACATTAGATGTGTACTTCTGCTTGCTGTACAAATTTGAAGTTTTGACTTGCGCTGCAACCTCTCTAATTTTGCCAAAACTCAAATGTGAACTTTTTGTATAATACAATATAAATTATCAATAAAATTAATTTAATTAAATTTATGTGAAAATTATAAAAAAAATTAAATATATATATATATTTAGTTTTTTTTATATGGCAATAGTAACTTTACAACAATCACTGAAACTTTAAGTTTAAAATCCTTACTATTATTTAGTGTGTGTTGCTGAATCATAACTTGTATTCTTTAGTGAAAAATAATGTTTTATAAAGCACAAATAAAATTTCAAATAATTGAAATCATCTGATATATTTCATTAAAATTTGATATATAAGGCTCTAATTAATTACATATGAAGTCATAAAGTAATAAGTGATCAAAAAACAATGTTTTAGTGTTCTGAATTGTCTTTTTTTTTTTTAAAATAGAAGTTAAATTGTCACTGCTGTCAGAGATGTGTGTGCATGTTTATTTTGGTAGCATTTTCAAATGTAATCACAATTAACACAATACCAATCTTTGTGTGTTTAAAGAATTAAATAATTCTAATTGTTTTTTTTATTAAAAATTTTCAGATTGAGAGAGAAGGAACATCATTGTTGCCACAAACATTTAAAGAATTAAATACACAATTTAATAATTACAGTCGGAGAGGCTCGCAAAATTCTCCTCCTTTAGCTGTCTCACGGGTGAAGGTAATGTTTAAAGATGAACCTGGAGAGGGTAGTGGAGTAGCTCGAAGTTTCTATACAGCTGTGGCTGAGGTAAAGAATTATGATCATTTAAATATAAAAATTATCATATAATATATTATAATTCTTCTCATTTTATGTAATTTCAATATTTTTTAATAGGCTGTGCTCTCATCAGAAAGGTTGCCAAATTTGGAAAGTTGTCAAGTAGGAAGTAGAAGTGTTCAATATAGTAAATATTACTTTGTCTTATCTTTATTTTATTAATGTTTTAAATATAACTTATCCTTAAATATTTTGGCTTTTATAAATTAATATACATGTGTCCAAAACTTAAGGACAGACAACATTGTATATGAATAGAGAGAACTGTAGATGAATGCAGACAAGTATGGCAAGAACTGTATTACTTGACATGTAGCACTGAAATACACAATAACTTGTAGGATTTTACAAATCAAAGCAATAAAAGTAAGTCTTTTGTGGAAAAAAAAATACATACGGCAGTTGGATGTAGAAGGCATATGAATGGAAAGTGCTTATCAATATCCAGGCAGAGAGGTCTTTCGATATAAAATGTCCACCCCGATCAACACTAATGCAGCACTCACAATTGCTAGCAGAAAAAGTCACTTGTCACCAAGTGACTTTCTAGCAATTGTATTTGTCCTTAAGTTTTGGACCTATGTGTACTTATGATGTAATATTCTTTATTCCAGTATGTCAGTTCCAATATATAAGTAGTGGAATTAATATATTATTGATTATAATTTTTCAAAAACTGACAAATTATGATATAATGAATTGTTTGCAGACTTGACAAAAGCTCCAATATTTAAACTTTATATTTAAACTCATACTTGAACTAATAGTTTATATTAAAGAAATGCTTTATATATTAATAAAATTATCTTGTTTATAGATTTAATACAAAGACTAAGGACAAGGGAAAGAGAACGTGAGCAGCAAAGAAGAGCCAGTCAACCACCTCCAAGACCAAGAGAAACACGAGAGAGAGAGTCTCAGATAACTTTACGTTATGATGCACCTCATTTTAATATGCCAGGAGAAGCAGGAAGCAGTGGTCAAGGAGGAAATGACCATTTAAGTACACATCGACAGCAGTTAGGCCAACGTCTCTATCCCAGAGTTCAAGTACTTAGACCTGTAAGTAATGTTTTAATATATTTATTATGTTTTTATTTTCAATAAATTTTTATTAATGTTGTTACTGTTTTTCTGAATCTAATTCTAGTTTGCAATAATTATTGAATTTTTATCTTCAGTTAGAAGGAAATATATTGTGATTTGTTTTGTTTTTACATGTATAATTTTATTTGATAATTTTGTTAATTAGAAGAAATCTTGCTTGTCACGAGCATTCCTTGTAAACTTAAAATGAATGAATATACATGTATTCCTTGTATAACACAGTAGTTATGTTCCAAAAAAGTGCCATGTTATAGGAATTCATGCTATACAAAACAAAAGACTAGTTCAAAACAGGTTCCAAAGGCTAACAAAATTATACTATTCTTTTTCAATACTAAGAGAAATATGTTTATTAAAGCAATGGATAATTTATTTCCAATCAATAATTAACTAAGAATCACAATTAAAGTACCCTGTTACATGTTAATATTAATTTTAGTTAAATGAGGGAATTTTTCTTTTACAAAGTATTGTCATCTCAACATTTTTGTTGATCTTGATCAGAAGTATCAGCAACATGTTGTTAATTGAAAATTTGTCGTAGAGGATCATGTTTGTTCAGTTGAGTACCAAGCAATTTCTCCCTATAATTTGTGTTCGAATACCAAATTATTTGAGTGCCAAGATACAGCTGTATTTTGTTCATCATTTTTATGAATGAATTATTTTAGTTATGAATGATAAGTACAGTTAAAAAAAGGTTAATAACATTTACCTAAAAATGTTTAAATATAATAATGTTTTATTATAAAATAATCCACAAATTTTTTCGTATAATTTTGATGGTAATTCTTTGCTTATGTAAATCGAGTTAAAACTTTATTAAATACAAAGATTAATCTATAAAAAAAAAACTGTAACAGTCTTAAGGGCTAAAGTCTGAAAGCAATGACAGTGACACTTTGTTGATAGGAAAGCTATGGCAAAGAAGAAGAAAATTGCACTATCAGTTTTCATTAAACTTGATGAACGGCACAAAACAAATTGAAAATTTCAATGGTATAAAATCTGTAGGTAAATTTGAGACAACAGGTGTGCTTACTTGAAATTTAAAAAATGTCGAATAACGGTATGTGCACTTAAAAGTTGCGAAATTTTGTACAGAGGATTTGCCAAATTCTCAAACCTGTTAGAGAGATCTCACATGGTAGAAATGCCATGTTGTATGAGGGATACTTGTATTTCATTCATTTTCAATTTTAAAAAGAACTGTATTGAAAAAGTTCTTACATAAAAAAACCAATTTAAGTTTGTAATCTGTATCTCATTGTTATATTTCCAAACTGTTTGTGATAGTAATTTAAATTTGATACAACATGTGACAAAAGTTATGACATCACTAAACGAGAATGGTTCCTGCATTAATGTAAGCATTTAGCAAAGAAATAAAACAAGCAATTGATATAAAATATTTTTATAATAAAAGTCAAACACTTTGGTTACATTAAATAACTTAAACAATCAAAGTAACATCATATAGTAATTTATTTATGTATGCTTCTGACACAATATAGTGCTATAAATTAAGACACTTGGCGGATTTTCTCATCTTTATTTAGTTGATACGTGTGGAAAAAATTACACGTTTCGAGCTCTTAAGCCCCTCTTCAGTCAACTAAAACATTTAAAAAGGATATAACATACACATAAAAAGGAATAACAAGTTTTGTAAAATTCTTAAAAATAAAACATACCTATCCATACAGGTTTTATAAATTAAAGTAGCAGTTTTCTTTCGATATTTTTTCAGCAACATCAGCTTATTCACAGTATTTTTTCTTTTAGCCTACTATAATATTAGGAGAGTATACAACGTATCTATATAAAACTATACATAAGTTTTATAGTATCTATAAAACTATATTCAATTAAGGCATACCTTGAGTACGGCTGTTATTAAGGTTGTACTGTACAAAATTGATTATACCTTTTACTTATAAAACAGTCTTACAAAATTCTTGGTCTAAAATATACCTTAGACAACAATTATCAAATTGGTATACAATTGATTATGCTTTTTACTCATAAATCTGTTTTACTAAATCCTTATTTCCTTTGATAAGCATTGACAATATAATACGAATTTACATAACTTCTACAATATAAATTTACATATCTGACATCTACTATATTTTTACAATATATGATTGTTGATTTATTTAACATTACAGTATTTAATATTATAGATTATTATATGAACTAATGACATTACAATGTCTTGAGGTTGGTAAACAGGATTAACATTTAATATAAATTTACATATTATTTGATTCCCGTTACAACATTACAGTTTTTTGTTATTGTTGATTTATGTAACAGTTCAATCGTTATTATTAATTAGCACATTGATCACAATAATAATAGTTTGAATCTAGTGAATACAATTAATATAAAATTTTTAACCAGTTTTCGTTTATTGAGATGCTAGGATTTTTATTTATACTATTTTGATTTTTGATTATTTCTATACTTTCCTTGAATTTTCTTTTGTATGTATCTCTTTCTCTGTGTAAGATATCTATATTATTTTTATCTATATTACAATTATTCAAAAGGCAGTGTTCATGAAAAGCAGAATTTAGTCTACGATATTTCAAATCGGCTATATGTTCTTTCAATCTTACTTTAACTTTACGTTTAGTTTCACCTATATAAAATTTTTTATTTTCGCATGTACACGGAATTTTATAGACTACATTTTTACTTTCTTCTTTATTTGTTATATTTGTTTTGTTAACTTGTTTTGCATTTAATCTGGAGAGTAGCTTATCATATGTCGGTACAAGTTTTACATTAATTTTTTTGACTTCCTTATTGACTTCTTCGTATAAACCTTTTATGTATGGAAAACGAATGTATTTTATTTCTGCTTGTTTAGGATCTATTCTTATTGTTTTATCTGTTTTTTTATCTATTTCTGTCTCCCAAATATTAAGAATTCTGTTTGGGTATCCTGAAAGAATAAATTTTTTCTTTAGTGTATTTAAATGTTCGATTTGTTTAGTATTTATACTAGTTCTATTTTTGATTTTAGTGTATTCCATATTAAATATGTTTTGTTTTATATGAAGTGGTATGTTAGAATTATAGTTAACTGTGGTATTTATTGAGCACTGCTTTTTAAACGGTTCAAATTCGAGATTTGTATTATTTCTTTTAATTGTAATATCTAAATAATTTATGCTGTTGGTAATTTTATCTTCTTCTTCTATTTTAAATTGAATATTTTTATGGATATTATTTATTATATTTCTGATTT
>NW_019385039.1:358449-400542 GCF_000671375.1 Centruroides sculpturatus
TATTCCTTTTTATGTGTATGTTATATCCTTTTTAAATGTTTTAGTTGACTGAAGAGGGGCTTAAGAGCTCGAAACGTGTAATTTTTTCCACACGTATCAACTAAATAAAGATGAGAAAATCCGCCAAGTGTCTTAATTTATAGCACTATATTGTGTCAGAAGCATAAACAAATAGCAAAGCACGGTTTCATATCATCAAAATCATATAGTAATATTTTAAATATTACATATAGGAAAAAATGCTTAATAATGCTTATTAAGTTAGCTTATTAACGAGTTATTAAGCTTCAAAGATGGTGAAGAAAATTGTGCCCCCATACACACTAACATCCATAGATACAGGAAAAAAACCCAAAGTTTTATGCATTTCTCGATGTTTTAAGGTATCAAGTTCAAAAATGTGAAAATCTTGGGTATCATTTTTTGATTGATTGCCATACTTTCCCTCTGTTATATATAACAGAGCTGGGAAAGTAAAAAGAGGAGTCCATGACTTTGTTTTCTATGTACAGAAGTATTAAAGTGATGGTGTTCATGCTTTCTGATGCAACTGAGCACACTTAACAGAATGTAGGCATAGGGGTCAAAGATGAAAACAGCATTGTGCACACTTAACAGAAAATATGCGCAAAAAATGAACAAAACATAAGAATAAAACAATCGATGGCAATTACTTTGTTCTTGGATCATATCTCTATGTTGGTAAGTGCAAGGATTTTCTCTCCCATGGCATGCAGGTAGAAGGTACAAGGCTCTTTTGAGGTGACAAGTGCAAAGTTCACCTGTCCACATCCATCAAGCATAATGATCACCTTTATTATGCCTAATGGGTGAAGGGATTGCTTCTTTGTTTTTGGCTCCACCTCAATTTAATCATGATACAACAAAGTTGTACAATGTACTATTTTATAGAATAAATTGATTGTATTTATTTATATTTTCAGTCTTTGGCAAGTAAAATTACTGGCATGTTACTTGAATTATCTGCTGCACAATTACTTTTGTTGTTAGCTTCTGAAGATGCTTTGAGATTGAAAGTTGATGAAGCTGTTGACATAATATTATCCCATGGCAGGTTAGTAAATTATTATTATTATTATTTATTTTTTTTTAAGATCTTTTTACAGCATTTAAAAATTGAGAAAATAATGCAAATTGCTATTTTGGTAACAGAATAATTAATTTTATTCCTAACTATTTTCAGAGAAACGAGTTCCGAAGCATTGTTGGATTTGGATGTTTTCAATTTAGTAGATAGGTCTCGTAGGAACAGTTCTACACGCCGAAGTGATGCCGAAGATGATGATGACATGGAAGATAATACTCCACTTTTTTACCAACCAGGGAAAAGAGGCTTTTATTCTCCTCGTCAAGGAAAATCTACATCAGAAAGATTAAATGCATTTCGTAATGTTGGTCGGTTAGTGAAGATTCTTGTTCTATTAATTTTATCTCATACAACTATTGTGACTAAGAAACTAGTGTAATTTTGATATAAACCAATTTAAGTATGGATGAAGATAACAAATAACTTTCTTGAAGAATATTTTAAATAAAAAATTCTTTTCAAATAATACTAAATTGATTTAGAATTTTGGTTAAAAAACATTTTTGATTTTGCAATGAACAAATGAAATAACAGGTTAATAATTGTTTAATAAAACTTATGTAATAGTTTCTTTTAAGGATGTCACTCACCACGTTATATTCTTATATTTTAGGAAATGCATTTTAGACACTTTTTTGCTCCCCTTCAGTCTTTTACAAATTTTTTAAACCAGTTTTCATTTTTTTGCTTTGCATTCAGCATGGTATTTGTTTTAAATATTTGAGTTTTCTCTCTACTTTCTTTCTAGTATGAAAAGAAAGAAACAGTTTGTATCAAGTCAGTCAGTTTTATCAATATATGAACTGGCTTGATACAGACTGTTTTCTTAGATATTTTATTAATGTTATAAAGTACCAATAATGTTTGTTTTCTAATAGTTATTGCTTTCTTTTGTGTTTTAGTGTGATTGGATTATGCTTGCTGCAGAATGAATTATGTCCAATATTCTTAAATCGTCATGTCATTAAATTCATTCTTGGAAGGCGTGTAGGATGGCATGATCTTGCATTCTTTGATCCACTCTTGTATGAATCTCTAAGACAAGTGGTAATTGATGCTGAATCAAAAGATTCAAATACAATATTTTCTGCACTTGATTTAACATTCTGCATTGATCTGTGTGTGGAAGAGGTAATATATTATTTGTTTTAAAAATATTAAATATAATTAGAATTGCTAATATTATTTTTCATATTTCAGGGTGGTGGAAGCGTTGAATTAATTCCAGGAGGAGGAAGTATAGAAGTTAATAGTCAAAATGTGTATGATTATGTCAGACGTTATGCAGAATATCGTATGATGAAATCACAGGAAAGAGCTCTTGAGGTATATTTTTCTTTATTTTAGTTTAATGGACAAATGGTTAATTCTTTGATAGAATAGTAAGGTAAGAGAATGCCTTATAATAAAACTAAGAACTATTAAACATCTAGTTTTGATTCCCTATTAATAATTGATAATATAATTGTCTTCTTAAAATGAAAAATTCCTCAATGTTAAACAGTTTTGGAGATTTCACTTTAATCTCTACAAGTACTATTTGATTGATGACTGACTCATTTATTATGAAAAAGCAAGTCTGAATATGGATGTGTGATTTCAAATTTCATAACATTGGATTTCTTCATGTGCAGAAAATTATGATACAAACAGTAGCTCCTTGTTATATCGTGCATGTCATTAGACAAACTAGTGAATGATATATCAAATGATATGACAAAACAAGTAGATGGATATGTCTGTTATATTTATTTTCAATTTCCTTATCAACTTGCTTTTTCTAGTGTGTTGTATTTCATGTAATGGCAGTTTTAATGATTGGAATAAGGTAATATTTTTTTCCAGTAAAAATTCAAGGACAACTGATCTTTTTAAATTAAGGTACTTTTATTTTTAAAGCTCAATATATCTGAATGTGTGGTATAATGAGGTCTACCGTACCAGCAGAACTGTTCTAATATGTAAAAAGATTCCGAAAAGAAGGATGGTTCTAATCTTACTGTGAACAAACTAACTACAAATATTTTTGTGCACTTCATTGAGTCATTTTCTAGTTTCAGCAAAATATTGTTAAACTTAATGATTTTGGATTTTGCAATAAGATTAAGAAGTTATTTTATACATAATCAACAACTGGATCAATAATAAGGAAACTAATAAACACAAACATGAAAGCAACAACACCACTTATAAATTTTTTAAAATCCTGTACGAACAAAATATTTTTGAAAGAATCAAATTTAAATCAAACGAATATGGTATAATTTTAGTGCCTGAAAAAATCCCTAGTTTAAATAGGAAGATAAATGTTTATGATGATAATATATGGGACCAGAGAATTGTAATTTACAAACTGTTGTAGCTGCACTGTACCTAAATTTTATATAGGTGAAACTGGCAGAGATTTGAAGGTTTAGTTTAAAGAACACGTATCTGCAATTAAATATAATAATAATAGTTCGGCTGTTGCAGTTCATTGTAACAGTGAAGGTTGCCAAATTATCAGAGACACTGTAAAAATTGTTAAAAAAAAGAATCTTGTACACAAAAAAGGAAATGGTATGAACATTTAGAAATACTAAAAAACAAAGACAAAATGATGAATAATAATACTGGTCAAAATTATTATAGTCTTATTGTTTTAACAGTGAGCATGTTTTTTACTTCATCATTCTGTTTTAATGTTTTAATGGTAAAACAGTTTGCAGTGTCATGATTTTAAATGTTATGGTTTTAACAGTGTACTTTATTATGTATATTGTTTGTCTCTCACTGTTAATACTACTTTATGTATCGTACCATCATATGTAATGTAAGCTCACAACTTTTACATCTATGTTATATATATTGTTCTTGTAAATCATTAACATTCTACTATTGTTATAGCAAATACCTGTAAATTAAAAATTGCCATCCTTATTTTATCATTCGTCACCATTTCTGTGCTTCTCATAACCATGTAAGTTAAAAATTTTTACAAATTTTGTAACAGTGCAAAATTTTGTTAACTTGTATGCATTGTTTCCTAAACAGTTACATCACAAAGAATTGATAAGGGACTCAAAGTCCAAAATGCATACTCTAGGAAATAAAAAATGTGATTTTCTAAAGCTTGTCCTGTTTCTAAATGATGGTGTAATAAGTCTAGTGGAAAAGAAAAGCCGTCATAGAGCTCATAAATTGAATGTTTGAACAAATTAATTTCAGATAGTCATTGCAAACATATTTTCTAATATTTACTAAATCATTTACTAACAACAAAAAATATATATCTGACAACTAATGTTTGATCCGTTGAAACATATAAGATAAAAGTTAGGTGAGTGAGTGCACGTGTACATGTTTTACAATTGTAATCCATTCTAGTTTGGTTAGTTATAGTGTCAACAATTGGAAATCAAAGTTAAAAATTATCCTGATTCAAAAGCATTGAAATATAAATAGGCTATGAAAATGAAATTTTTTTTCCAATACCTTTCTGTATAATCTACCATGTATTCCCAGTTTATTGACCACATTTATCTTAAAATTCTGCTTTAGACTAGTGTTGAACACTAGAAATGTTCAAACTTCAGTATTTGAGATAATTCAGGTAATAAATGCCATTAAACATGCTATGTGAAAAAGTAGTATGAATTTCTGTTTCTAGATCACAGTGCCAAAAATTTTGCAATTTAAAGTATTTCTTTGGATTGTTATAATAAAAGCAAATTAAAGATGGTTTTAATACTCTTATTTTCAGTTAAATACAGTAAAACTTCTGTAACTCAAATATTTCTTTATCTTGAAGAAAATGAAATGCTTGGTTGGTCTCAATGGAGTAGCATAGGAATTTAACAACTCCAATTTGAATTTTCTTGCTTGAATTTTCTCCAAGTCAAGGGTTTTCATGGTTTTTGTCATTGATTTATGTTACTTTCAACTTTCATGACATAAATTTGAATATTTATTCTATCCAAAGTGATCTTATATTCAGATTGCCATGAAATTTTTGGACAGTTAATTGTATCTACTGTTCAACATCCATTTGTACAGAATGTTCCTCTTGCTTTATCTCAACAAGATGTACTGAAAAACTGTTTGATTTTATTAGTTACATTGAACATTTTGGTGAAAAGCATTACACAGGCTGTTTAAAACAAAAACTATCAAAAATTCTTTATATAATGCAAGAGAGGTAAAAGTACAAATATATTCAGGATCTGCATTTTTCACTCTATTGTTTTTAACCGCTTCTTGTCCACTTTTTTAAAAAAATTTTTAATTAAGCATAAAAATACTTACAACTGAAAAAAAAAGGAAAGACATGCGTTAATTTTGGTTAAAAAGCTTCATCGTTTAGTTTCCTTTGTCTCGCCTTTCTGTGAAATTTAACACCGATGAGTCATTGTTTACACATCTGGATGACCTTGAGAACAGCTGGTGTCATATTTCCCGGGACATTCTCAGACTTCTCGGGAGGAGAAGGGTTTAAAGTAGGGTGACTAGAAACTAAACCTATATTTTTAAAAAATTATAATTTTTATTGCGATTTCCGACCCCCCTAATTAATTAAACATATATATAATAAAATCTATTAATTAAAAAAATTAAAAAACTATCGGAAGTCGTTTTTGACATCAGAAAGCAGCTTTAAATAACTGTACCGAAGGAAAATCGGTGCACTACAACTTTAGAACGATTAATTAATTTTGATAAAAAACTCCCATTAAAAAAAACATTAAAAAGCAATTAAGCCTTAATCGAGGCTCATTAAAATCGCGATAAAAATTTTTCGCGCGGGCAAAAAATTTTGAAAAAATTTGGGAACCTAAAAAACATTCCAAAAATCAAAAAAAAAATTTCGGGGGCCGAAACGCCCGGTTTTTTTTAACGCTATAAACCTTGCTCGAGTCAGACTCTAGCGTGAGTAGGAAGGGGATTAACTTGAATTATCTGTAACTCTTTTTTTCCCCTTGGAGACATTTTACTATACTATACTATATAAAAACTGGAAAATGTCAACTTAATGAGAGTGCACATTTGTGGGAATTTCATAACATGTATAAACAAAAATTTATGCAAATTTGCAAATCAAGTGGCTTTCTTACAATTTCTGTTGCAAAGGCATTGTAATATCTAATGAAGTCATTTATTTATTTTGTTTAAAAAGGTATATTTTTAAGTCACCTTAATGAGTTTTTATAGAATATAAAAACTCATTAAGGTGACTTAAAAATATACCTTTTTAAACAAAATTTTAAAATTTTAATGAGTTTTTATATTCTATAAAAACTCATTAAAGTGACTTGAGAAATTTACTTAGTTGAAACTAAGCAGATTTCATATCATCAAAAATCTGTCATTTTATTGTATTTGAAAAACTTAAGGTAAGTGTTTAAGACTCAGATCATTTATAAAAAAATTAACATTCATTTTATCTTGGACTCTGATTCTTGGCATTCCTCTTTTTATTTTACAAGGAATTAAAAAATAAAATCTGCTTTTAATAAAAAAAGAGAACCCATTTCAGGCAGTAACTGGATCCTAGTCTATAAACATCATTTGTCATCATTTCAGTGATTAATGTCTATAAAATAATGTGTGTATGTTTGGTTATAGGCTTTACGTACTGGTGTCTATGATGTCTTGCCTCTTGCTAGTTTGGAGGGACTAACTGCTGAAGATTTTCGTTTATTATTAAATGGAGTAGGAGAAATAAATGTTCAGACATTGATAAGTTATACATCATTTAATGATGAAAGTGGTAAGAATAAGTTTAATAAGTTTACTGTTTGGTATTTATAATTAATTATTATATTTAAATGTATAAAAGTTTACTTTTTAAGTCACTACGAAAATGAAGTTATTAAATATAATTAATTAATATTTAAGCATTATTGTTTGAAATTTAAAAATTAAAAACTTAATTTGTTAATTTAATTTTATTAATTAAATTAACTTAATATTTATATACAAAATTAAAAGGATCAAATTTAAATTAGGTCAGGATGCTTCATAAAATTGAAAATTTTATGATGCATTTTCTGGACCTCCACAAACTAATTTAATTTTAAAATTAATTTTATTTTAAGCTTTTATATTTAAAGCCATTGAAAATCTTAATATTTAATAAAATTTATCATTTTTGATCAAATAAACAAATGCATGCATATACTGTATGCATGTGTGTGTATTTATATACATGATGTCTGGGAAGTCATGCCCATTTTTAATTCTTGTGATGTTTCAATATTTCCTTTAACTTGTCCGGGACATCAATATAAAAGTGTGAGTTTTGCCATGATCATTGCAAAGTCTGACAAGGCACCAAGTTTGCCAAGATGTTTTGTGGAAATGATCTGGTGTGAGAAGAAAAAAATACTCCTATCTCTGCATTCGTCTGTTGTCTGGTTCTGGTAGCACTCTTGACTGACTTTCTTTTTGAAAAAACTGCAGGCAAGGTATCTGCTAGGGGACAAACAGATCATTTGTCCCCACCTGGATCAAGCCTTCCAAACCCCCACAGTTAAAGTTGGAACCTTATAATTAATTCCCCAAGGAGTTTACAGAAATTTCATTCTCTGCCTCACTCACCTGACCCCACTACAACTATGCCATATGAAGGTCCTAGAATAGTATAATTTTAAGCAATAATTACAATAGTGGAAGTATATCCCTTTGTCCCTTTGGAAGAGTTACAGTGGTGGACACATGGCTACAAGCACTTGTACAAACCACTCCCAAACAGATGGATAGGTAAGGATCCAAATCATGACTAGTATATCTACTCAGATATGTTGTGGAATGCTTCATACAGTACTTGTTCAAAATATAAGTAAAGTAAGTGTTCTGATATATACAGTATCTTGGTATCTCCTTTACAAGAAGGAAAATGGACTATTGCAATTTCCTGGACACTCTTCAATATCCTCATTGCTGTTTGTTTTGATTAAGTCATCAAGTTAAATTTTACATATCATAAGATTAATTTTTTTAAAATTTATTGTTAATGCCTTTTTTAAACAGAATTATTATAAACCATATATTCTTTGATTTTTGACCCTTATATACATGAACATATAAACTATCTGGCTAAATTACTGGGATTCTTGGAAAATTTACTAACAACAAATTGTTTGTTGTTTCTAACTTTACTGAACTTGAATTTATAAGTCTTGAAACTTTTAATTAGAATTGATATTTCAAATCTATTAGATTTACAAAGATGTGTGTGATTTATATAATTGAAATTAGCTTTTGTTAACTTATACAAGAATTATTTGTGTGGATACTTATTAAGTAAATTTTACGTTAAATTGATTAAAATAATTAATATAGAAATGTTCTAAATTTACTAGCTGGTGCACCATCTGGGGAAGGTGGAGATAAACTGATACGTTTCAAACGCTGGTTTTGGTCAATTGTAGAACGTATGACAAATCAAGAGAAACAAGATTTGGTATGATTTTTTTTTTAATTTGACAATTCATAATTTTGAATTCTTTCTTAGAGATTTTTCAATCTCTTAGATATATTTTTGGACTGGAAGCCCTGCTCTCCCGGCAAGTGAGGAAGGGTTTCAGCCCATGCCAAGTATAACCATCAGACCAGCTGACGACCAGCATCTTCCTACTGCCAATACATGCATCTCTCGTCTTTACATACCTCTCTATTCCTCTAAAACGATTTTACGAGCCAAACTGCTCTTGGCAATCAAAACGAAAAACTTTGGATTTGTCTAGTCATCTCTCATAATTTTCTTGTTTTAGTATAGTATAAATCTCATGATCAAATTTGGAAAGTGACAAATAATTTTAGCTATTGTATACAAATATGAAATAAAGTGAACATCATTGGATTGTGGTGAGGACAAGTGGATTTTAAATACAAGAAACAATTTGTTTTACATCGTCTGATAAACTTAGAGCCTTCTGGTAAACTTCGGCTAAATGATAGGATAAAACCGAGACCTACTGTGCAAATTGTACAAGCTGGATTATATTTAAAAGGACTAATTATAAAATTGTTCTGAAGTTAAAGTGCAGAATAATTTAATGAAAATATAAATAACTTTGTTATCTATCATATGTAAAGAAGATACTCAGTCGGCTATGTTTATTTGTAAGTATTGTTTAATCTTAAATATTTTCATTGGACGATTAAACAAAATACAATGTCTGTATCTGTAATAGTAATGTTATTCTGTATTAAATATATATATATTTAATATATATATATATATTATATATATATATAAAAAAATCCAGATAGAATTGATAGAACCTTTGTTATTGTCTTGACCAAAAATGAACAAATTGATATTGATTTTTTCTACTGCACACTGCATTAAAATGACAGCAAATTTGAAAGTAACTTTTAGATTTGTGCAAAATATGCATCAGGCAAACTTTGTATTATCTAAATTATAATTTTAAATAAGAAGGGCAATATTGCACATTGTCCTGAAAAATTTCTCCATCTGAAACTGTCTGTATGTTAAAATAAAATAATTTTTTATGCTTTGAAATTGTTTTTATTGCATTATATATTAGAACATCTCTCTCACTTAAGGATTAACTTACTTATCTGTTCATGAATATCTGCTATAATACTAATTTCATATAAATATATATTAAATTAGTATCTGTAGAAATTTGAAGAATTCCAATGATTTTTTTTAAATTTTTCATTATATATGTAAGCAGTTTTCCTGTAATGACAATGATAAAGATGCAGAATTAAAATCTCATATTTTGGAAAAGATGATAAGGCAAATTTCATTTTTGTGAAGTCTGTACATACCAAATTAACAAAAAAAATCAAAAAATAGATTCAATACTAAAAGTATTGCCACTGATGATCTCAAGATATCTTTAATCTTTCTGGTAAAATATTCAATATTTCAGAATTTCATAAAAAGTATGGTATATAATGGTAGGTTTATACTTTCTCAAACAGTTACTTAGCAGCAGAAAACAGTTAATTCATATCATACTCTACTAGAAAAATTGGACAATGTTTTGCCTGTTAGGATTAGTCTTAACTGTCCTTCGCCTGTTAACAGGGAAAGGACAGTTAAGACTTTAAGGAAAATAAAATACTGTAGTTGCCCGAATATAAGTCGACCTTTTATTATTGATTTTATTTTCATGAGTTTTCAAATTTATTTCAATGCAAATTGTTAAGTCATTGAAACAATACTTTATCATGGATATTATAAGTTATAAATTGTAACTTACAGCTGCTTTTTGTCAATATCAATAAGAAAATAAATTAGTCTCGATTTTTGTACTCTAACTATTACTATGTCCTATGTGATGGGTAGTAGGCTGCCCAACATCATCACCATACCAAGGAAATAAGCTTTCCTGTATATTTCACGTGTATTCAGAAAATGTGTTTGCAGTTTTATGACTGACGAAACCAAAATATTGTTTTCGCTTATTTTACTTTTTTTTATAATAGTCTAAAACATAATGATATGGAATACATAAATTTATAATTACAATAGAAAATAAACTCTACAACAAAAGTTTTGCGGTAAATTTTCAGTCTTCCCCATTTTTTTCACAATCGCTCGATTATTAGAGAGAGACTTAGGAGTAAAATAATATAATGACCGATTTTGTCCAATACAGTAATACCCCGAACTTACGCGATAGGTGGGACCGAGCGATTACCGCGTAAGTGGGGTATAATTTCGCAATTTGTGTAAAATCCAAGTCGGATGTATGTAAGCTAATAAATGTTCTCGTTAATCTTATCTCTTCTTTTGATTCGTTTACTGTTATAAGAAATCGCCACATAGAGTCTCTCAAGTCTCCATAGATATAACAAACACAGAAATAACACAAAAAAAAGTTGTAGCTATGCGTCGATTCCGCGCGACACGTCCGAACACGTAAGCTGAACTACAGTGTGGGGGGAATGAGTAATCAAGAGTTGCGTGGCGCTCAAACAAATGACGAATCGACGAGATTTGAAAATCGCGTAAGTCGAGGTATTACTGTACAATAAAAACACGATTGTTTTTCACGATTTCTTTACAATCGTATCAAATAATTCCCATAGCGCCGAATACTATGCGTTTTCGGCGCTATAGTATACATATCACGACTGGCGTTTACATCACTGAACAATCGCAAAAGTGAAAAAAAAAATTTTAATACAAATTCGCGCATTGGCTACCAAATAATCGCACCGATTGAAAAGATTCATGCAGATCTTTAAGCCTAGAAACGTGCCTGATGATATCTCGCGTGACAAAATCGCATACATGTACTGGACCACAGACAGTTGTATAAATCGAAGAAAACTTTAGTCGGACTCGAATTTAGATCGAGAGAGATTCCCCTTCTGAGTAAACTGGAAAATAACTTACCGACCAGTAAGGTGTGCCTATTTATCCTTTCTTCAAGCTAAGGGCAAAAAATTTCCAAATCGATTATCGGAGCAGATTGTTAGAGACAGAAGGAGTTGCAAAGAGGATGTATCGATTATACAAATATTTGTGTGCAACGAAATCCTTCGCATTGCAGAATTTCTAAAAATCTGAAATAAAAATTGCAATAAAGCAAAGACTTCATTGCAATTTTTATCTTCCTGATCATACATTAAGGCCTTTGCCTTAATGTAGTATGTTAAATTGGAATTTTTCATTTTCATTCCAAGTTATCAAGTTGAAGCTGAAATTAACGCTCTCTTACAAGTTTTTAGTAAGGGTAAAAGATTACTTTAGAAATCTGGAAACGTGAAACGTTAAAACTTGTGCCGCGCTCAAAAGAATTCGATAGGATAATCACATGATGATGATTTATTTCAACTTGTATTAACATCTTTAAACAGTTTTTTTAATTTAAAGTTTTATTTTAATTCTTATTTTTATATATGATCGATTCAAAAAATTGGCGGTAGATATAGTCCACTTTGTTCTATTACTTAAAAAAGTCGAACGAATCAATATTCCGAGTATATTGTTAACGGAATTGCGATAGGAATTAACCATTCTTTCTTACATCAACAAAGAGAATTGAACGAAATTCGATACACTAGACTTGCTAATCCGTCCATCCTTTGTACACAAAGATGTCATATTACTGATGATCCTGAAGCCTACCTAAGGGAGCAATGAATGAAGTGACCTGTCGCTCTTCGGTACTGATTCTTTTTGGAGCTGTAGTTTGTGTGAAATTATTCAAAATGATACAGTAGTTGTACAGATAAGTTTAATTATTCAATTTAATGCTACGAGTTTACTGTGTGTAGTTGAAGAAAAAACGAATAAGAAACTAAGTTTATTTCTTCATGTTTTTCATAAAACTGTTACACAGTAGTTTGTACCACAGCCTACAATAAAATCAGCCTAGTCAAATGGGGGAAATCCCGTAGAAGAGTTGTGTCCAAAGGAAAATATTTTCTCCCGCTAGATAGAGCCACACAACGGACCATAACAACACTAAGTTATCTTAGCTACATGCTGTCATACTCTCGTAAAACAAAACAGTAATTAAAACTTAGGATATAGCAAATTATTGATTTTTTTATATTAATATTTTGCCCGGATTTCTGCAGAACAGTCTAAAACAATAGAATATTATCAATAATCATCTTGGTTCCCAATTAGTTTTTCCTGCGAACCACTTCAAGAAAGAGCTCAAACTCGCGTACCCTTTACAACAGAAATTCATATTAATCCATACTAATATTATAAATTCGAAGGTAATTCTGTCTGTCTGTCACCTTTTCACGTCTAAACCGCCGAACAGGTTTTAATAAAATTTGGCACAGAGATAGCGTACACGTTGGAGATGGACATAGGTTACATTTTACTGCGAGAAAATATCTTATTCCAACGAGAAAATTCGATATAATGCGGGCGAAGCCGTGGGTAGACAACTAGTGATAAATAAAATAATTTTTTTTTACATTTATTACCTTTAAAATACAATTCTAATAATAATGAAAATAACATAAGGTTATTTAATTTTAATGTGGCAAATGTGCACGATTATCTTTGCACAACTTTGCAAAATCTGGTTGCTTTTTGATCAGCTTTTAGTCTCGAGTCATCTTCGAGTTGAAGTCGGTTAGGATGTTTAGTTTTCATGTTTGTCACGGCCGAAAATCCGCTCTCGCAGAGGTATATTGCGCAAAATGGTAGTAAATATTTTATTGCCGCTTCGCTGACATGATAATAATGATAATTGTACAATTAACATAATTTGTGTTAATTGCAGTGGCGTGCCGTCATTAGAAGCGTTGGAAGCGCCGCTTCCCTCGTATTCTCTAAAAAATAAATAAATATTAATTTTAATTATGAAAATAATCGCACAATATTTTATTATAACCGCATTATGTATATTATTACAAATTTCTATACTACACGTGGAAAAAAACAAAAAAAAAATTGCTATTGTATATTGGAATATTAGTGACGGAGTGTAATATCCTGTATTTTCAGATTACGAAAAGCAAGATTTGCGCATGCGCTTTACAGAACACCAACGTCACCCTGTGTAGCCGGTGGAAGCCTACGACCTTGGGTGAAAGCTGCACACATATAAGATTACAACTCTGTCAAGGACCGGTTCTGGGCTGTTAGCCGCCTGCCCACTAGATAGTTCGATTACGTGAATAATGAGTAGATTTATAACTTAACCCAACCGATAAGAATTTACTGGTATGTTTTTACGATAGTTCTGTATAGTTGACAGGAGTTAAAAAAATGCATTAAAATATTTGATAGATTTATTCCGCTTTCCGATTTTATATTACTCACGGATTTCGATGTTAAACCAGTGATATTACGATTTCGTACATCCCATCTTTAAGGGAGTGTAGAAAAAAACGTGTACAATTCTTGTATAATGTTAAAAAATTAACTGTTACTTTGGTAGCATCATTTACAACTAAATTTAATGAATGAGAGAGATGCACCAGGTACAGAAAAGGCTCTAGAATTTATTTTCCTTAAATTTACGATTTATGTATCTGTTTGTCATAAAAATTTGTCTTTCCACTTTTTCCCGAGACTACAAATATTCGAGTACAAAGTAACTGGTTTCGACTTATTTCTACTTAAGTAGTAGTTAAATAATTAAGCGATTAGGGAATTGGGGACATAAACAAAACCCTGATGAAAGAGCCGGAATATTACTTAAACAAAAGCTTAACCGAATCAATCTCTAGCCGAGTACAGTGGGGACTGATTTCTTCGAAATACTGTATTAGATGTAATAAAGACAGACATTTTTCCAGTTCGACGAGAGTGACCGAAAAGTTGTAAATTTTGGAAATTTCCGCGGACAACACCTGGTCCTAAAACGAATTAGTTAGAAAACAAAAGACGGAAATCTATTAAGTTTAACATTTAGACTTTTACAGCTATGATGAGAAACGTTTAAAATTTACAACAACCCTGTCGCGTCTTTTGAGGTATATTAGTGATGCGACAAAAGAAACATTTGACATTGCCAAATCCCGAGGGTATCGGCACCCTCGGGATTTGGCAGCCCGCGTGCATGTACAGTACACACCGCACACCTAGCAGGACCGTCTCTGATTCCACTCGTAGGGAGCTATTTGACTAAGTGGTTAAGATTTAAAGAGTAAAGAATATTTTATGTTATTTTCATGTACGTTTCATTACAAAGTTATATTTAATTATAATTTTCTTTAAAAGTATATTCATACAATTGAAGAATGTTTTGTACCAGGTATGTATATCCACCACACATTTTATTTCACCAAGTAAGTTTTTATAATTTTATTTTTAATTTTAGCCCTTATATCGTGGCTAGCGATTCGGAATGTAATTGCGATATTGAAAATTTATTTTAAAAAAGTTTTGGCTCGAGATCATATAATGAAAAAGAAAACATTATTAAAAGAGAAAGGCCAATGCCTAAGTTAAATATAAACGCTTCAATAAAAAAATTTGTTCGATATTTTCACGATAAAATGGCTCTGTAAATGCATAAAAATGCATTTACAGAGTGAAATTAGTGTGTGGAATAAGAATGTCTTTGACAATTTAGCTGGCAAAAGACACGAAAAATCGTCGATTCTTTCGTATTTGAAGCAATTTGGAAATCGAAGCGGAATAGAATTTAACATTAGTAAATAATATAAAATAAATATTGAAAATTGTAACGAGATAATTATGGGTAATAGATATATTATATCTAAATAAATAGATGTTATATGTTTTTATCAAAGCAAGAATTGGCATTTAGAGGGCATATGGAATATATTGGATCTAATAACAGAGGTAATTATAATGAACTTGTTTATTAAGTACGTCAGATAAATAATCTATTAAAAATACATTTAAAGAAAGAATTAACTGATTGCCCCTGGATGTCGGCTTCTTATAGAAACACAGCTTCCCTATCATCAAATGTCACGGCACGCCCCTGGTTAATTGTACGATTTTTGTTTCTTGCGTAAGAATTTGATTTAGGTATTGTCACAAATGCATTTTTTTTAAATGAAATTTCGAGAATATTTTTAGTTATAAATAAACGAATTTGTGTATTTGACATCGTGTTGTGAATTGCCGAATTTTTGATGGTCCAACCGTTATTTTTTTGATTGCTTCATCTCGTGCATTTAAATTTTAAATCGACCGATTTTAGATTGCCGCGCATACCCCTTCATGAAATTTCGCGTACCCCTGGGGGTACGCGTACCACTAATTGGGAACCACTGATCTAGACGGTTAAATGCAATAATAATTAATAGGGTAGATGTACTGTACTTGTTATGGCCACATTAAGACAATTTTCAATTTTAAAAAATATTTTTATATTTTAATAAAAAGTAAAATACATCACAAATGGATACGAGCCCAATTTTGCTTGCCATGTCCAATCACCAGGAACAACTACAGTAGAGCATCGATTATCCGACTCAATTGGTGACTCAGGTTGATCGGATAACCGAAAAGAAGGAAAAAAAATACATTATTAGTATAGTATATTAGAATATTAGTATATCCCATGTAATTAGTTTACAGTCGACCCCCCTATAACACTGTTGATTATTTCGTTTTATATGAATTCCATGTTGTACGAGTCATTTAGATATTACAAATACATGAGCCGTTCACAGCCCGGCACACATATTTGTAAAATCTAAGTGTAACAACAATGTGGAATTACATTGTACGAAGTAACAACATGGAATTCATATAAAACGGAATAATCAACAGTGTTATAGGAGGGTCAACTGCATTAGTATATCGCTATTAACCAACTTCGCGTTTAATTTTCATCGATGTTTAGCCTAACAAATTTTTTTTTAATAATAATCGTCGCTATCGTATCGTTAAAAATTATTTTATTGCTCACGAAACAAACAACCACTCATAATTAGAAAATTAATAATCGTTTAAATACTCGCCTCCCTTCAATGGTCGAGCCATTGATGCCAGCTAAAACACGCAAAATTTTAACAAAAATAATATTAAAGTAGCCAAGACATGGCTAAATATTGTAATGCCACATCACTAGCAGACATTTGAAATTTGCCAACTAGAACGATCAGTTAACCGATGTGACGGTTAATCGGGGGTCGGATAATCGATGCTCTACTGTATTTCCATTGCAGAGAGAACCTTTCTTTAGAGGCTATGCATCTGCACAAATATGCAAAACAGTTTAAAATGTTCACAGGTGACAATCACAACACAATTAAAAATATAATATTTCTTGTAGAAAACTGTTTTGCATATTTGTGCAGAGGCATAGCCTCTAAAGAAAGGTTGTCTCTGCAATGGAAATAGTTGTTCCTGGTGATTGGACATGGCAAGCAAAATTGGACTCGTATACAGATGTATTTTACTTTTTAGTAAAAGTTCTTTTTAAATAAAATATCTTAAAAGCGGAGAAAGCTGCACAACACGTTGCTGGATTTTTTTACAACCAGTTTGCACAATTTGATAGAACTATTTGAATTGATCAAAATTGTTTTGAATATTTAAGTGTTATACAAAAACAAGTATAAAAAGCTTATTTTTGTCCCTAGAATAGGGCCAAAAATAAACTTTCCGAATTCCTTGTTTTGTCCACTGTTTGGTGATTATTCAGTCTGGCGTACCCCATGAAAAATGAGAGATTTTTTCTATTGGTAACAGATTAGCGTTAAATTTGGAAGTTCTGGACCAATTACATCGGCAATTGAATAGCGTTTCCTCTTCCGATATTATTTTTACTTTCCCGGCTGTTATACAGTATAGTCGTTTATCCGAAACGTCAGTTATCCGAAAGAATTCCAGTCGGCAAATTTAAATTTTCGCTAGTGCTGTGGCGCTGCAACCTTTGGCTATGTCTTGGGCTATTTCAATATTTTTTGTTGGTGTGTGTGTTTTAGCTGGCAGCACTAACACTTTTGTGTGGTGTTTTTCTGTGGACTGTGTGTTGTGCTGAATCGAACATTTTTGATACTAGATCAACTTCTAAAGTATAATTTTTTTGTTTTTATATTTTTCAATATATTTATTTTGTTTTTAAAAAATAAAGAAATAATTTTTAACGATACAATAGCCATGATTATTATTTTTAAAAGTTTACGTTAATTCAACGCGAAGCGACACGCAACGGAGAAAAATTTGAACATGGGATAGGTTAATATATTTTTTCGTACATAATCGGTTATCCGAAAACAAGTTATCCGAACAACCCCAGTCCCCAATTGATTCGGATAAACGACGCTCTACTGTAATATAACAAAACGCCGGATGGCCGAGCGGTCAAGGTGGCAGCCCACCGCTCTGGGGACCCGGGATCGAATCCGGACGGGTCAAGGAATTCTTCGGGGGGTGGTCCGTTCGGCTATGTCGGGCCCCGTCCCTCACCACCCAGTCGCCCCATTGTGGGCCTGCCGAACCCATAATGGGCCTGCTATAAAGACCCATTATAGGTTAGTATCCATAGGGCGGAAAGAGTATAAAATAAAAGGTTAATGTTACCTATGGTAGCGAAATATGGCGGCGCTTCCGGTAATTTCGAATAAGGTTTTCTAGTAACGATGTTCACAGAGGGCGCTATGAAACAACCGATCTCGATTTATGTAAATTAGATTTCGCTAATGTGGATTTTATCGTGTTGTATTAACGAAGATACTAAAAATTCCTAAGAGCAGCAGATTTTTTACGAGTTAAGTAACTTTTGCAATTTTAGTTTAAATTTTGATTTCAATTTATTGAATAACTCAATAATTCTATTACGAATTTGTATTAGATTAATTATTTAATAATAACTGATGGTGATATTGAAAATGGCGACTTCTGGGGGAAGTGTCCCAGTCGTCAATTCTATAAATTACTCGAATCAGAGTATTCGGATTTAAGATTACACCCTAGAATAGATAGTTGGTTTAAATTTGCAGTGAAGTTAGGTCTTCAACATACTGAGAAAGTCTGTAGTAAATGTGCAAATACATGCAAATTGTATTATCGAACAGATAGAAATTCCTGTGTGATGCGTTGCCAAAAATGCTGGCGTAATAGTTCAGCTTTCGACGGAACGTTTAGAGGCAAATGTGGAAATATTTCGTGGGCATGTGTTTTGACATTTATATGGCACTATCTAGGTTTGGAGTGTACTACAACAAATTCAGCAATAGCATCAGAAATTTCCAAAAAGGCAGCTATCGATTGGTCAAACCACATACTTTTCATAATGCTTGTCTCCTTACATAATCTAACATCTTTCAAAATTGGTGGACCTAACAAAACTGTCGAAATAGACGAAACAATAATCTGTAAACGTAAACACGAAAAGGGCCATAGAATGAACAGTAGGTTACAAAATGGGTGGTCGGAGGAATTTGCAGGGAAGACAAAAATTGTTTTATGTACCAAGTAAACGACAGATCTGAAATAACTCTAGGTTGGATTATATTTAATTTTGTATATTCCGGAAGCGTAGTTTGACAGACGAATGGAAAGGCTATAATCACATAGATTATTTGGGTGGAATTGAAATCACTCAGAAAATTTTGTCAACCCAAATACAAGAGTACAGTACATACATAAAACATTAAGACTGTGGAGATATGTAAAAAATAAACAGAATTTGCCTAAGCACTATACGGGAGACCTATGGGATACCTATATGTATGCATTTATGTATAAAAAATGTCAAAAATGGCCATAAAAAACCCAGGAGAGAGATTTCATATTTTTATTAAGCATTTAAGCATGATTTATCCTGGTGCTGGAAAAACACCGATTTGGAAAGAACCCGAGACTGTTCCTGCTGCTCCATCAACTAATATTGTATTAAGAAAAAAGGTAAAAAGGAAATAGAAAATAAAGGCAAGAAATCAGATAAAATCGGTAAAAGGATGAGAAAAAAAAGTATTTCATCATGTACTGCTGAATCAACCTCGTCAGAAAGAAAACGTTAAAAGGAAAATGTAAACTATTAAAGTGAGTAATTTATTTTTCGTTATTTCAAATAAATGTTAGAGAACAATTTATCAATTATCATAAAAACTAATTTTTTAAAAATATTAGTTCGTACGTATTTGTTCCAGTCGACATCTTGCTTGCACATACGCGTGCGCCAACAAGATGGAGACCGGAAGCGCCGCCATATTTCGCTACCATAGGTAACATTAACCAATATATATATAGATTTATTATATATATTACAAAGAAAGTATGGCGATCGGTCAAAAGATGACCCACCAAGACTTTTACATTTTTGGACTCGGGACCTTGAAACGTCGAGAAATTTAAAAATTTCGGGATGTTTTCTTGTTTATATAGATGTGTATGTGTAAGGGGGTCCGATTTTGTTCACCCATTTTGAAGCTTAATAACTCCTGTGCCTTTTGTCGAAGGCCCGCCAGTGGCCGAGTGGATAAAACCACTGAACATTGTTATTAGTTACAAGTAATGCATTTTTTGTAACTAATATCAATAAAGTCTAAATTCATTCATATTTCTCCTAATTTCCTGTATGATAAGTCCGTAAAAAGGCGATATCATATGCTTGAAATTGATTCCTGATGTTTCTTCATACTACTTTGGTAATATCTTCCTATTTTAGTCTATTCCTGTGAGTCCTCCCATAAGGATATGTCTGACGCTATTAAGAAATTTGTTTTCCTTCTGGTGTTCCTGTCCAATTTTATATCTTCTACGGGTTGTTTCAATATCATTGCGATTTTCAATGTGTCCATTCAAGTCACCTCCTATCGACATTCTTTCCGTTGCTGCTAATACTGTATTTGTATCTCATCCTCCATCAAATTCCAGAAATCATCCTTTTCTTCATTTCTGTATCCAGCTTGGGGTGCTTATGAATTGATCCAATTAGTTCCATTCCAAGTTTCGTTTTAATTAATCAGTCTACGGCATACCTGTTACAAATTTTTTTTCCGAAGATACAACATCGAGTTCCCTGCTTGCTAGCTCCACTATAAAACATCTTATAACCGTCTAGTTTCTTTGCCTCACCTCCTTTCCATTTAGTTTTCTAGGTGCAAAGTATATCCAATCTTCGCTTTCCCTCCGTCTGCAACTTTTCTTGTAAAAAACTTTATTACAAAATATAATTCAGCTGCAAAGCTTAAAAGGACGGATAAAATGTACTTAACAGAAATCTACTGCAAAAACAGTTTGATCTAGTTAACATGCTATCTAAATATATAAAATTGCTTGTCCTGACTGACTGACTGAATGAATGATTCACTCACTCACTGATTCATCATCGGCCAGAGCAGACCGCTTAACGTAAAGAGGTGAAATTTGGTAGACAGTTAGGGTACGTTATGGAAACGCACACTAAGAAGGGATTTTTCGAAATTCCTCCGCGGAGGGAGAGGATTAAGGCTTAACCGGAAGAACGGCTTCTACTGTACTATTTTAGATGCNACGCACACTAAGAAGGGATTTTTCGAAATTCCTCCGCGGAGGGAGAGGATTAAGGCTTAACCGGAAGAACGGCTTCTACTGTACTATTTTAGATGCTATTTTTTGTTTTCAACTGCGTTTTAGTAGGGTATTCCATGGCAATGCACACTAAGAAGGGATTTTTTGAAATTCCCCCGCAGGCGGGAGAGGGAGAGGATTTAGTCTTCATCGAGTACTTAGGTGTATTAAGATTAATAACATTTCAGACATTGTTATAAATATTTTTATCTATTTCGATTTTAAAAATGTTCGAACCGTTTTAAATTCGAATTTGTTATTGCATATTGGTCTGATTATAGAACGATTGTAAACGTTCCAGAAAATTGATCAAATTGAAAATAGTTCATTTGATTCTCGGCAATTCTCATCATTCTCAGCGGTAGGTGTTATATAACAATTACTATGGTTGTTGAAATACTGAATATAAATGGGGTTTGCTTGCAAAATCCGCGCGGGCAAAGCAGCGAGTAACAGCTAGTTAAATATAATTAGGATCTCGCAGAATCTAAATCCAGTTAAGCTAACAATATATTTACAGTCGACCCCCCTATAACACGGTAGATACGTTCCGTTCTTTATGAAATTGATGTTCTACGAGTCCTTGAATACATGAGCCAATCACAGCCCGGCACGTATGCAGTTTACGGACTACGGCTGTTTGAAAAGTTTCTTCCATCAAATTAATCGATTCTAGACTAATTCGACTCAACATTTCCAAAATACGTATGATTTTTTGGGAATAATCTATATAAACTATGCTATAAACAAAAAATTGTACGATTACTTAGGGTGTTCACCGTTCGCTGACGCCATTGCTTAAGCTTGTTTTCGTCGTGGAGCGGCGCATCGAATGGCGCTCGCGTGCTTCCTGATAAATTTTTTTTTTTGCGAAAAATTCGCTGAACTTTGGAGACATCATTAATATAAATATAATTTTTATGGACGTTAAAAAATAAATGGTTTTTACTAGGTCCTCTGCTCGTTTAAACTCAACGGTTTGTACAATATTCGCTATTGGTCTACATTCGACCAATCCTGTCGCGACACGAGTCGGCGATGACGTTTTACCGAATTATACGAGTTTCTTTTAGCGTGTTTGTATGAATATTGTCGCAATTTTTTCCCCGTCATATAGGAATCCGAACTATATGAACCCGTGTTATAGGGGGGTCGATTGTATATAATTTAATCCTTATGCGTGATTACGTGAAATGCCCACCTCTGAGCGCCGGTAGTTGCTGTGGGTTCGCGCCTCGCCAACGGTCTGGCCAAGTGGAGTTTTCTAATACCTAAATAGGGACCAGGGGCCGTATTCTAGTCGTCTCTGTCGTCTTTGTTTACACCTCGAGAGATCATCACGTCTCTCCAAACGCGATTCTGGACGACTTTTTCTCACGAAGATTGTCTTGTCTCTGAGACGAGCGGATAGTTGTCTATCGCCTCGATTATATACAATATGGACGACTATGTATGCTATTCGCGCTGTACAATCGCGAACGTTCTGTATCTCGGAAAAGAATATTTCGAGAGAGAAAAAAATGCTTCTGATTTTTTCCAGTACCTACTGGGAACGTCACTGATTCCATTTTTTTTTTTTTTTTTAAATTATCCTACATCAATTACTGAACTATTGAATATGACGTTAATCTTATCTGTCTCTCTAAGTATTTTTCGAAATATTACTATCTAATTTCTCCCTAAGTACGCACGCTTTTCTAACTTAGGTTATTAAAATTTTTATTTCTTAAGAGAGAATTTGACATCATTACAATCTGTAATAACGTTATAAAACAAAAAACAACAATAATAATACAGTAGAGCATCGATTATCCGACCCTCGATTAACCGTCACATCGGTTAACCGACCGTTCTAGTCGGCAAATTCAAATGTCCGCTAGTGATGTGACGCTATAATATTTGGTTATGCCTTGGCTACTTTAATAGTACTTTTACGTGTTTTAGCTGGCAATAGTGGCTCGCCATGAAAGGGAGCCAGTATTTAAACGAGGCTTAATTTTCTAATTTTTAACGATACAATAGCGANAAATGTCCGCTAGTGATGTGACGCTATAATATTTGGTTATGCCTTGGCTACTTTAATAGTACTTTTACGTGTTTTAGCTGGCAATAGTGGCTCGCCATGAAAGGGAGCCAGTATTTAAACGAGGCTTAATTTTCTAATTTTTAACGATACAATAGCGACGATTATTATTTTTAAAAATTTTTGTTAAGCTTAACATCGATGAAAATTCAACGCGAAGTAGGTTAACGATATACTAATTACCAGTGCCGTAACTAGGCAGGTGCAACAGGTGCACCCGCACAGGGCCCACTTGGAAGAGGAGCCCAAAATGCATGTATTTGTTTTATTACTTTCCCAAACCTAATTAATTAATTTAAGGGGCCTAAATGCAAATTCCTGCACAGGGCACAGGAATGGCTAGTTATGGCACTGAAAGTATCGATTGGGGAGTCATCCAAAACCTCAGTTATTTGTTTCGCAAAGTTTTTCTTCAAGAGTTTTCTGTATTCTTCTGCATATATATACATTTTCTGATCGTTTCGTCGAGCTGTCTCGAACGGCGTTTCTTTTTTTCCGGATCGAGTGTTTTTTCCAGAGCTAGGGTGTTCCGGAAATTTGCTACTTCTGGCTGCTTGTCTTCTGACTTATCGTTTTATTTGGCTTTTTATCCCCTGTATCGTGGTAATTTCCGATTTCCTTTGTCTTTATTACTCTTGGTTTTTCGCCACCGTTAAGGCTTAACGTGAAGAATAAGGCTTCTACTATTCTATTTGAAATGTCTTTTTTGCATTTATGCAAGAAATCGAACATATTTTTAGACCCTTCTAAAAATTCTCAATGATATTTAGCGTTCCATCGTATACAAAGTTTACAAGGGGAGCGCATGCACATAAGTTGGCTTTATTCGAACTCTTCGTCTTAATGGTCGATTTTATGTTTATATCATTTGGGAAGATCCAGCATATTTTTCGTAACGTTTTCGTAACCCCTTTTGGGTTCTTTTTATAACTGAAAAAGAATCCAAAAGGGGTTACGAAAACGTTTGTTATTCATCACGCAGCGGTTGTAACGATAATTAAGGCTGTCAACCTTAATTATCGTTATCCCAGTGAGGTAAGCAGATAGCTAAAAATTTTATACACTTAGTATCGAAACCTAATTGTTGCACTCTGTGAAAACAGGTAAGATCGGCTATAATCTAATAACCTTAATCTTTGCTACCGTTACTTTTTTCCCGAGCAACGCTGGGCTCATCTGCTGGTTCACAATAACAGTATTAGGAACACCCCCGAACCTCAAGTATTTATGGGTCGTCATTGATCAATGCCTCACGTGGCCTGGCCGAACCCGTAACAGGCTTTGTAAATAAAGAGGCCCTCTTAGTGCCCAGAAAACCGAGTAAAAAAATAAATAAATAAAACCCTCGGAGTGGCATGTGTGCCTTTGCCACTTTAACTGTTTCTCTAAAATCATCCTTTCTTAAAAGGAATGCGCTTACAAAAGAACAGAAAAAGATTAGATCTGCAGAAACTGTTTTATTTTTGCAAACATTATGTTTTTACAAATTACATAAGTTTTATTCTTTATCGAGGCATTTTTAAACAGACTTTTAATAACATTTATATAGGTCCAAACACATATTTTAATGTGTGCGAGAGCTCTCGACTATCGCTTGGATGCCTTAATTAGGCCGTAACAATTACTATTAATGTTTTACAAATATAAATATACAACAATTTATAATTGAGATTAAAATTATTAATTAATATATTAATAATCAATTAATTTATCAAACGTTTTATGTATAAAAAATTTGTTTTGCAATTAATCCTTTTACTAGTGTCTGAATAACAAATATCAATTTGTTGAGCGTGTCGTTCCAATAACAAATTAAAACACAATTCCGGAGAGTCCAAGTTCCAGGGATGACAAAAATTGGGAGTCAAATTTGAGCACAGACACAAGCCGGAAGAGTCCAAATTCCAATATAGACAGGATTCTGAAGTCAAATTCGAGATAGACGTAATTCGGGAGAGTCCATATTCGAGTGCAGACACCATTCATGAGTCAAATCCGGGGTTGACATAATTCGGGAGAGTCCAATTCGAGTACAGGCACAATTGAGGAGTCAAATTCGGGGTAGACGTAATTCGGGAGAGTCCAGATTCGTGAAGTAGACATAAATCGAGAGTCCAAATTCGTGTAGACCAATTCGGGTAAATGATAATTGACTAAAAGACAATAATAAGGAGACACAGCCGGGATAAAGTCAAAATTGGGAAGTCATAATCGAACTTGGCATTGACGCAATCGGGATGTCAAAATCAGGAGAAGTCATCGATGGTTTGCAGAAAAAACCATATCTAAAAGTGAATGAAAAACCAATATTTTAATTTTTACTTATAAATTGAAAATTATTTTTGCAATTTTTAGGAGCTTTTTAGATTTTATTTATTAATTTTTAAACTTTATCATTTCTTTTTGTTATTTTTTGAATATTTTTAAATGAAAACAAAATTAAGAATATTATTTCCTTTTAAAATGGAAATAAAGTTACGTGCCAAATGATATTGCTTACCGCAATTAATTGCATACTGCCACGTGTCATGTATGTATCAAATATGTCATTGTCGATTCTATTATTTTAACATGTTCCCGTCCGCGTAATCACGTAAGATTACTGGATAATTTAATTTCTACGTTCATTTATACCATTGCTTTCGCTGTGTCAAGAGACCAGCAACTTATACCCAGGAGGTATTATTGTGAGTACCTGGACAGGAATATGCCCGATACCCTAAAAACGTGACTTTTCTGTAATCGCATCGAAATCGATCGCATCAAAATATACTGTAATACATTTCCACGCTAATACTGTACATAAATGTTTCCATTTTTTCTGTTGTCCGGCCATTAATTGCGGATTATTATGAAATCGCGGTTAGATATTGTGTCAATTTATAAACCCAGACCGTAAAATCTCCCAAGTGTTTGGTGTAGAATACAATAAAGTTGCCATACATACACACTTACAATTAGCCAACTCGGCCTAGATCCAGCAAATCACAGAGCAGATCTTATTGTCGAATTTGACATATGGAAGCAAAGAGATCCTTACTCGAACCTAACGTACTCGCATTCTTCACTTCTGGCCATTTTACACATCTTCACGGATCTAAATGTAGAAAAAGAAGTATAATTATTCATGGAAAACGTATAACTCCATTTGAATTCCATTAAAACATATTGCGGCGCTGTATCGATGGGCTGTAAATGTTGGCCTACAAAGAATGAAAGTTGGATTATGAAATTTTGTACAATTCATTGGTTCGGTGACGTTTTGAATTCAACTTTTCATCCAATCAGTAATGACACATACGAATAGGCCGATACAGCGCCGAACAATACGGGAAAGTTATGCAATTCGCAAACATTTCCAACTCAAATCTTAATGCTATAAAAAATTTTGGCGTAATCGATACTTGGGCTTAGCGCCACACTCGATTTATTGCCAATTTCAGAGGCTAAATCTTACAAAATCTTACCTCTTAACGGGTTTCCACATGCTCTTAAAGAACGACCCGACTTTCTTCAATGTATTTCTATCTTTGGAATGGCCAGGATTATCTTGCACGCAATCTTCGTGCTCTGCCGGGTCTTCGTTCTCTTTGGTGCTTCGTGGAGGAATCACGCTCTCTCTATTGTTCACTCCTTCATCTTCCACATCTTCGACCAATCTCTCACTAAGCAAGGAAAGAAATACAATAAATATATAATTTTGGAATTGAATTACGATGAATATTTATAAATTGTAACACTTGGAAAACATTTTCTTTAATTTCTTGCCCTGATGGGAAACCATCAGGGCAAGAAACTATTAAACTTATTGCTATTTATCGAAAAATTAAAACGATGATTCCTCGTATTTCTCAGAATAACCCTCGTTAAACAGCTCGTACATATAATATACAGTCGACACCTCTATAACACTGTTGATTTTTCCATTTTATATGAATTCCATGTTGTACGAGTCACTTAGATTTTACAAACACGTGTGCTGGACTGTGAACAGCTCATGTATTTGTAAAATCTAAGTGACTCGTACAACATGGAATTCATATAAAATGAAATTATAAACAGTGTTATAGGGGGGTCAACTGTACACAAGTTTATTACATACAAACAGTAATGTAATTTACCTGTTAAAACGTTGACAGGCCGTCTGACAGATTGGTCGAACTTTCATCACAGCTTTTCTATAAGCAGGCTTGATGTTATTTTCAAAAACGTCCAAACCTTCGAAAGTACCGGTCGAGGGTTCGTACTGCTTCGAGAGGCCTTTCTTCAGCTTTCTGCCTCGAAACTTAACATAATCCAAATTTTGTGGACTGACGAATCTTCGCACATCCACATCCAATCCCTCCCTAAATATGGAAAGAGAAAATTCACAATACAATAACTATTTAATTCTACTCGCAAACTATTGATACATTAGATCTCCGTGCTTTTAAGTTTATTCGACAGAAGGAAAGGGCCTTTTATAAATCTACTAGTCTAAATCTTTTTCTGTTATTTTAAAAAAAGACATATTGAATATTATATTGAACATATTGAAACGAAATTGGGTTTAAAATTTTAGTAAATTTCGTCATATTAACGACATAATCCGTGATATAAAAGAGACCCGATTACTCGTTTAAACAACAGTAAATTGAAAAGCACTAAATTATCTTCTTAACACCAGGCCCCGAACTGTGCCTTATAAAGCCCTCTACTGAAATACAGGAAGACACAAAAATCGTAAAGTCTCAATCTTTACATTTAATCTAATTAGGCCTAATTATATATTGTAGATGGAAGTTTTTCTTTAAAGCCTTTAATTGCTAAAACCAATTTCTTATCCGAATAAATAGTAATGAAATGTAAAAAAATCTCTTACCCAGGAGGATGGGGCAGGGGTCGATACTCTCTACCATCAAAAAACATCTTCGAATCGCTTTCCAAATCGCACTCTTCGTCCAAGAGCAAAACTACGCAACAACAACAACATCAATTGTTGAATTCGTTTGTTACGCGTTAAAAAAAGCGGGAATTTAATAAGAATTTTGGATTTTTTTTATAATTTCAGAATCTGACGCGTGTATAATAAAGATTAAAAAGCCACGTCACACCGGTGTGGGGATAGGGGTTAGAATAAAGACGGTTCGAAAAATGCACGTGGTGGTGCTGACGTGATGGCGGCACGAAATACAAACGTGTAAATATAGACATTTTGCGTTAACCAAGACCTTACACGGGAATATAAAACGAAATTAAAGCAAATACTTGGCGAAAATACAACAACAACTTGATATTTATACCGTAATATCGGGAGAGATGGTTATTTAATGGCCATTTCTAGAAATGATTCCATATACATAATTATAAAACAAAGCGTGTATTGTAACGTGAATCTGATGAATCACACCCGCCGAATAACTATTTAGTCGGCAACTTGAATATTAATTAAACTGATGCTTAATGTCACCAGGAAAGTCGTGCTAAAATTCCTTTATTTCCCTCCAAGTTTTTATACGCTTAATTTAATAGAAAATCGGCTGAACATTTGTGAAGTTGTGGCAAATCTTTCTCACCAGAAGTGTTTGAATTTATAACTCTAACCATACGTTAATTTTGCTATTGCAAGCGAAGACAGGTGCACTGGTTTTAAAGCAATAATCGCATTGTCTAAGATACACTTCTCGTTAGCCCTGTTATTCCATTTGGCTCCTATTTTTGATTAAGGGAGCCAGTGCCAAATCCTTAACTACGTCGTCAAAATCGAATTTTTCGCATATTTGTGTTGTATGGACAATAGATTCGGGAAGGTATTCACACATTGTAATAGAGTCTCATTAGTTATATCAATGTAGTGTAGACACGAAATATTTGAATTTCATCTTATGAATAGTCACCTTTATATCCCGATTATATTCGTTATTCGATGCTAAATCTAAATGCATAAATGATTCATAAGATCGTCCTCGTCTTTAATATAGAAATGTTGCGAAGGCAACCAAAAATGGCCCTTTGTTCTTCAAAAACTACAGATTATCCCTTGGTATATTATTGCTAAAAACAATAGTTCCTATGGAACTGTGTTTCGGGATTATTTGTACGCGTATCCGTTTCTTCGTAATCAAATAAACGTTCTCGTTTTCTCCATCCCAATAAAAGAAGAATTTTTTTACCATATTCTGCGTTATAAATACTTAAACGTGATACAAGGAAGCTACTGTGGTTTAATGCATTTCCCGTGAGCACAACGTCACATTACCGCGAAAACTTTAAAAACCAAAAAACTAGACTCCTGAAGGGCGGGCTACCTTTAGACACTTAACCCGTTGCCCGGCTCTAACGACAGCACCAAACAAAGCCAAACGTTTCCATTGATTCCAATGTAAAAGTGGACGGTACGCACACATTAGCAGATGCAGTGCCAGCAATTTTAGGGGTTTCTCCCATTGCGTGATGTAAAAATCAATAATAGTCTGTGGGGGCAAGATATTTTTTACTAAATTTGAAGCTTAATATCTTCTGAGAATTTTAAAAATTTCTGAACTTTTGCCGTTAGATTTTTTATTTCGACATTTGCTTTTGATATGTTTAAGAAAATGAGAACACTGAATAAGGAGGAATGGCTGCATCGTATCTTTTGAACCAACCCAAAGACGTAAATTATAAATGATGGAAAAAATAAAGAATGCCTGAAAAGTCCGGAAATAATGTTTGCACTTTTTGACTTTTGATGTGCAATTGAAAATTGTTCTTCGGTTCCAATCGACACAAACGGTTTTCGCAATACAACAATAACAGAAGGACGAAAGTATCCAGTGCCGTAACTAGGCAGGTGCACCTGCACAGGGCCCACTTGGAAGAGGGGCCCAAAATGCAAGTATTTGTTTTATTACTTTCCCAAACCTATTTAATTAAGGGGCCTAAATGCAAATTCCTGCACAGGGCACAGGAATGGCTAGTTACGGCACTGCTAATTACATTTAACTAATTAATAGTGATATACTAATATACTATACTAATAATGTATTTTTTCATATTTTTCGGTTATCCGTTTTTTCAGTTATCCGATCAACCCCAGTCCCTAATTGAGTCGGATAATCGATGCTCTACTGTAATAACTTCGTCAAAATCACGTGCTTTATTTGAACGCGAGCTTTCCTTACCACGTGATCTATAATTACGTAGGCCTACTCTGCATTTTCAAAAATTTTAAAATTTCATTGGTTAAAATTCTATACCGTGTTGCGCGTGCAGATAACCCGAACATGTATAATCAGCCTAGTAGAATCACTAGGCTGATTATACATGTTCTCTATATCACTAGGCTATAATCAGCCTAGTATAATCACCTAGTAGAATCACGTCAACAACAAAGACAAGTGACCAGAATCGCCACTGTCTCTGAGACGAAATTCGTCTCTCGTTTTGACGTCATTCGTCTTTGAAAGAAGATACGAGAAATTAGTGACCAGAATACGGCCCCAGTTCTTATAAAAGACCTCCCGGGAGGCATTCCCTTGGCAGATCGCGTTGCCATAAACGAATAAAATAAAATAAAAACGAACAATTATTTATTGTGACATGATCACAATGCCGGATTGCAATTTTAATCATATTTTTAAACTTTATTTAATTTAAAATATATGCACTCCACTTCAAATTAGTAGTATCTCGCCCCTGTACTGTCCTTAGTATTTTATAAATGCATTTCGGCAACTTTTCAATTATTTTTTATATAAATACATTTATACAATACTGAAGACAGTGCATATGGCAATTTTACAATTAAAATTTACAATCAAATTATACAATAAATAACAAAAGTGTAATTTAGTGGCTATTAAGTTTATAAAAATGATAAATCTGCCTTAATATTTTACAGTTATTATTGGCATTCAAACATCCATCATAACCATAAAAATCACAAATTTGCCGTGTAAATTTCTTCCTAACGAGGTTCCCGTTGTTGTTACTTTAATATTTGCATTTCTGCTCAGTCCTTGTTATAATCCATCGTTCTGTACTATTATATAATAGATATTCACCATACAATAGCTAGTACATAAAGATCATACAAGGGAAATGTTCTCCGTCTTTTGTCTACTTAATTGTAAATATATGATTAATGATCGTAACTAATGGGATTAAATGTTTTGTTTGTTTACCACAGATGAGTGATTACATCTTATTTTGCAGCGATTTTTCGGAATAATTCGATCGACAATGCAGTGGAGGGAATACGCATATCACAACTCTGCCATTTTTATACCTGTGTAGGTTAATGTCTGTATATTCGTTGGTTGAGTCACCGAAGCGAGTCTCAGTTCGGTTCTATGAAACCGGTATGCTTTTTAAATTGAAAGTTTCAATTATTCACGTCCAAACAATTAGTGCCAGGGGCTGGAGCAACGTCTGATTTTACTTTTGGACACTTCAGAATGAATTGAACAAGGGCATCTTGATAAGCATGATTATACCTCTGCTGAAGACAAGGAATGTATTCTGTATTTTCTGAGCGGTTTTATGGCAAGAAGATTAATAAATGGAACATGTGAAACATGTTTTCGATCTATGATCAATGAATACTCTCAAGTTCAGTGGAGCGTTTTCCTATAGGCAAAAAGGGTAATTGCCTAGGGCCCCACCAATAGGAACCACCAAACTAATCTTTTATAAGGAAATATTGCTCCTATAACAATCCTCAAAGAAAAATGTTGAAGTCAATACTTTTTTAAACTCTCTCCGTCCTGTAGGCACTAAGAGGATCTCGTTCTTCATCAATCGGGCAGCCGGTTGATGAAGAACGGGGCCTGACATGAACAGACGGACCATCCCGTGAAAAATTCTTGGGATCGAATCCAGACGGGTCGAAAAATCCCCGAGTCCCCAGAGCGGCAAACTGCCACCTTGACCGCTTGGCACTGTATATAGGGCCTCCTAATTCCTGGGCATTCGCCTGGGTCCCATAAAGCTATAACGCGCCATTGATTACGCTGCCAGAAGTGCATTAACAGATATCAAGTCAAAGGGATTTTTTTATGTCATCCAACAGAGGCATTACAAATATTGCTTGTTTTTAAAATCCATTATTTCAAAGTCTTTGTGTAATTTACAAGAGACAAACGTGTACGTTATGATAACCAATGAAGTTTTGAATAGCCTAAACAGTTTGCAAATTGGTCGTGAACTCACTTCAAACTAAGGGCTGAAATTATTCACTTCTACATCACTTACAGGCTTCATTTTTTACAAGATGAAAAAATCTTGTTCAAGGATTGAAAGTTCAATAAATTGTTATCTAATTTTATGCAAATTAAAAAAATTAACAAAGTCATTACACTGTTACTTTCCTTTGGTTACTTACCGGTCGATTAAGTGATTTCAAATCTCTTATAAATAAATTCTAATGGGAGGTAAAATTTGTGAGTTAACTAGCATGCTTGCATGTTGTACAGTACGTTGGTTTGTGTACTGAACTGCTTTTCTTAGCTTGAGAACAAATTGAAAGTGAAAAGATGGAGTTGGCAGACCATTAAATAAAAAGGCTCTGGTACGACTAAAAAGAGGCGATAGTTAGCTCTACGTTTGGCGTTATCTATTATCAGATTTTTAAAATTTTAATTCTTTACTAATTGCTAAAATTGTTTGCAAACTCTAAAAAAATATATTGTCATCGGGAACACATATGCATGCAAAGTTTCAACTAGATCGGAAATTCGGAAGTGGGTGAAAATTGATTTAGTTTTTCTGGACAAACCGACGGACAGACAAACACAGTAAGTTAATAAAAAGAGTATTAAAACCTTATCAGTAATTGCAGCATTAAACAACAATTTTAGATAAAACAATTAAATCTTTTTGACAAAATACCTGATATCATATCAGCTAAGTGGGTATTAGGTAATTCAGTGATTCATAATACTATTTTATCTATATTATTATCTTAATCCACAACATCGACAATATTTTATATAAACTTCATTATTATTAGACAATAAAATATAGCTCATGTTTGCATTATTATATTTACTTATAATATTGACATTACTCTTACAACTGGGCAATCAGGATGATAAAATGTTGGAAAATAATAAAAATGGGAAGTTAACTTTATTATTTTTATCATTTTTTCCAATATTTTAATTCTATTATTATTCATATGTAATAAAATGACTTAATTAATAATAATCTGTAAAATGAAGATAAATACTACTTCGTTACTGTTACACCATAGCCCATATCACTTTTCTTTTAATTTTAAAACATTTTTTAATATTCGGGTGCAGTTTCTTTATAACACCTCGTACATATTTCCAATAAAGATACAATTGTGACAATAATTTATTTTAAAAGTTAACAGAAACATTGGGTTGCAATTTGAAAAATTGTACACCTATAAATTCCCACTGTCGTTAGCCTGTATGTCTGTCCTTCCTTAATCTCGAGAACGGAGTTAGATACATTAAAGTCAAGACCAGATATGGAAAGCTTAATGGTATGAGGCCCGATTAACTATATAGGAACTTCTGATGCAAACCGAAAGTCACGTTATTTCAATTCAAATCTTTTCTCCTGAAAGGAGTTAATAGATGACCGGTACGACTCTCTTGTTAAAGGAAAAGTATGATATACAGGGCAAGCCACTACTAATTTGAGATGGAGAACATATATTTTAAATGAAATAAATTTAAAATATGATTAAACATTGCAGTCCGGCATTGTGACGATGTCACAATAAATAATTGCTCGTTAAACTTTTAAGTTTTAAAAAGTGTACAATAAAAAATATATATTTTTATAGCTATGTTTATACTTTAAAACAGGGCTTATTAAACTTTTTCCATTCCCGACTCCCTTTTACGCGACTCCCAGTATATATAGATAGGCCTATATAAAATAGGTATACAAAAATAAAAGCACTTAATGATGATAAATATTAAAGTAATTTATCCCAAAACAATTCTTTGATTTACAGTACATATTATTTTACCCTTTATTAAAGATAAAAGCAAATTTGCATACTAATGAGATGGATGTGCTTATTTCCATTTACGTAAAGAATAAATCTTGTCTGAATATTTGATACTGCAGGATACCGATTTTCCATGTTTTTTTACAGTTTTGATTTTATAATCGTCGATGCTGAAAATGCCGCTTCGCATAAATACGCAATACAAAATTTTACTGTTATCAAATTTTTCGCTATCCCCTATATTCAATTACCACAGTTTAAGCCCTCCTTTAAAATATATAACATATTTTTCTATTCAATTTTTATTTGAAATTCATTTTCTAACTGAAGATTTATACAGCTTCGGTTTTATTATTTGTATAATATTTATCATATATACAAGGTCGTCGAGAGCATGAAGCATTGGGGAAGATAGTGGAGTGGATCCTTTTTTTGAACAAATATATAAAATGTTTCTTTATTAATAAAAAAACGGTCTTAAGCTTTTATTTTTTGTTACTACAAATAACATTAATTTATAGAAGAAGGAACCATTACGGACCCCTAAAATTTTCTCTGGACACGGGGGGAAATTTTCAGCTCCCACTCTCGAAGTTCCTACCTACATGTAGACACACCTATACAAACATATTAAATCTTATCGTTTAAAAAATGATAATATACAATAAAGCTTTCGAAAGTTTTCATATTTTTCGAATGTAATTTTTTTTTAATTTTAAAATAAATTTAATAATAGTATTAATCTTGACTTGTCTACGAGAAATTCGCCGTTGACGTCAATATAACAATTTCTCTTCGGGAATGACATTAAGGTTCCTTTCATAAAACTGTTCCCGTAGTTTTTAAATAAATTATTTTTATGTTTATATATTTACTTAAATTTTCATAAGAGAAGTAAATCAATTCATCATGCTGCGTCATGACTCTGAATAAAACTAGAAATAAAAAATATGCCTTGTAGTGTCAAATGGTTGGAACACATTAATCTAAACCAATCTAAAATCATGCGACCTTTCAGATATATAAAAGTTTATTTGAAATAATCATATGATTTTAGTTTATACTTTTATACATATTTTTTATTTTAAAAAATGTATAAATATAAATTACTTTACGATATTTTCTATCTAAAACTGCATATTGTAAAATATAGTGCAACACAAGATAAAAGGTTATATTATATTTTCTTATCGTCTATTGTTTTTTTCATATTTTTTCAATGTTTTCTTCTTATGTTATCTAATGTATGTTCAATAACCTCATACGAGACGTAACGTCTACATTCGACTTCATTCATTAAATAAATATTTGCAATAATAAAAGCATGGCTTACAGATGTAGAGCGGATAAGCTATTATATAAAGCTGCTCTATAAAGTAAACATTGTAAATTGAATAGTGACTAATATAATTAAAACAAAATTATAGAATAATGGGTTCGTTTTGAAATGGTTACAATTAAAAAATAGCACCGATCTTTTTCGTGTTATTGTTACTGCTACTAAATGATATAAGGCAACTTTCAATTGTTATAGGCGTATTCATTCCACATACAGTGGTGTCTCGTACTTCGAATTTAATTCATTCCGGGAGGCTGTACGAACTCCGAATCGTTCGAAATCCAAATCAAATTTTACCATTAGAAATAATGGAAAGCGAATTAATCCATTTCCAGACCCTAAACAATAATCATTTCGATAAACTTAAACCAGCAAATACACATAATTTAAGTGAAAACAACGCAATTAAATGCCCTAATAATAAATTAAAACTCAAACTATAAATAAAATAAGTAAATAACGTATAATAAAATGAAAATTGCATGTACAGTACAGTTCGAATACCGTCGACTTCGGCACCATAAACAGGCCCCACACGTATAGCGATTTCTTGCTTTGCGATAAGTTCCTTTTTCATCTGAATCGTCGATATTACAACCTTCCTCTTCGAGTTCGTTGCTTCCACACACTTCTTGGATGTCATAGTTAAGTAAGTTACATTAGGTTGAATACAAAGTTCTTGGGTATTTTTAACAGCCCTCGTTATATAACATAGATTTAATTATAACAATCGTGCGATTTAACAGATTATTGCTGATGTGAGATTGTGTTTCTTTGTTTAGAAGCTCATTTTAAACTTTCTAATACACGATATGTTTGAATAAAGTTAAGTCGAAATTTCTTCGGATAAAAAGCATATTGGACATATTATACTTTGTGTTTCGTAAAGGATATAACGCCGTACAAAGACTAAAAATAATTCTTAACGTATATGGAGAAGACGCTCCTAAACTTCGAATGTGTCAAATGTGGTTTAAAAACTTCTGCTTCAGTAATTTTGAACTAAATACAAAACGTACGGGGCATCCAAAAGCTACGGACGAATAACTCGCAATATAGGCCTATATGACCAAACACATCAAAAATAAAGGGAAAAAAGTACCGAAAACATACGACTTGGTCACACAATAGATTGCGCTTACGCTTCGAGAGAATTTTTTCACTGCGCTCGGAGTTCGAACTTCGAAGCATCGTTCGAGCTCTCAGGCGAATTTTTGTCGAATTTACCGTTCGAAGTACGAGGTACTGTACCACTGTATTAATTTTCTAGAATAATGAATAGATACTCTGAACACGAAACAAAATACTCCCTCATGACTGGTGCGAATTTTCTGTTATGATTGTACTATATACCAGACGTAAATGCTTTAAGTTTGATTTTACCCTCTTAGTATGATATGTAGTTTACATCATTATTTTCAAGTACTGTACGTAACTTCAATTTACGGCAATGAATGAGGAATACAATGGCTCCAGAAATCAATTAAATCGTTTAAATGGAGAGTTCTGCTATATTTTAATTTGTATTTTTCATTACTTCTAAAGTAAAATTTTTTCAAACGTGCTGTATAGCAAATTAATTGCTTTATTTTCTACATATTTTTTTGCAAAATTTCTTTTTCTATGTATTTAAAGTGTAAAATATAAAGATTTTATACTTTTACGACGCGAGATTATTCAAAAGCGGTACACTTTTTATAGAAGGCACAAATAAAAAGCATTTCATTCGTTTCATCATTATCCATTTTTTATGAATAAATAAAAAAACATTATGAAAACTTTAACTGATATTTTAAAACAGTCAGAAAATAATATAAACTCATTGATAGACATCACGAATTTTATTTAGAATATATACATTTCTTGTTTCAAAATTTGTTTAATATTTTCTAATCGTAAAATAGAAATATTTGGAAAATTGTTGTTATATTCACATATTAATGTTGTTTAATATCTCAGAAACCTGTCATTTATGTCTATACGTAACAATTACAGTACCAATTCAAAACATCCAGCAACGAGTTGCGTAACTTTCCAGGCAAATAATATAAAATTGTGGTGGTGCCATCTGTTATGATATTTTATTTAAAATACTTTTTATATTTTTAACTATTATAAAATGGCAAAACGCTTAATTATGAAGGTAAGGATGGGATTTATTTAAAAAAAATTCTAAATTTTTAACTATTATGAAATGGCAAAACGCTTAATTATGAAGGTAAGGATGGGATTTATTTAAAAAAAATTCTAAACGATGACGAGAAATTATTTATTGTGACATCATCACAATGCCGGGATGCAATTTTTAATCATGTTTTTGTAATTTATTTAACTNTTATATTATAAAATGGCAAAAACTTAATTTTGAGGGAAGAGACGAGTTTTATATATTTAAAAAACAAATTGTAAATGCTAATAACGAGTAAAATCTTCATTAACTCCGACCCACTCGAGATATGACATATGACCCTCTTTCTATCTTTTCACCCCTCAACCTTTAACCACCAAAATTTAATATAACCAATCCACCTAATACAGAAACATCCTTGCAAAATTTCAGAAATTTTCGACATAGGCACAGGAGTTATTACGCTTCAAATTGGATGAACAAAATCGTGCTCTCATACACACTAACATCCATATATATAGAAAAAAAAACGAAGTTTTTTGCATTTCTCGATGTTTTAAGGTACCGAGTCCAAAATGTAAAAATCTTAGGCGTCATTTTTTGACCGATCGCCATACTTTCCCTCTATAACAGCCGGGAAAGTAAAATTTATGCCTTGGTCTGTATTGTTTTTCGGGTTTTTATCACATATAATTGAAATAGAAATGCTCATATATTGAATACATTTTCTTAATTCCTTCAATACTTAAAACAGAAAGGATATGCTAAATTATACAGGTCTACAGATAGAGATGTGCATAATTCAGCATCTCCTTTCAGCATCTATAGACGTTATGACAAGTCTCCGTAATAAATCGATTTGTTAAAACCTATGCTATTTTTTAATAGAAAAGGTATATTGTATGTAAGAAGTATATAAAAATAAATATATAAGAAAATAGGCTATTTTTATACTTTTCAACTACCACCCCACCCTTCGTAACGCTTCGTAGAGCCGTCGCATATATCCAACCCCGCAAATTATGTAACGCATACCCTGGATCGAGCCCTTAATTGTACTAAAGAATATATGCAGCATGGGGTACCGAACGTTGCATTATTTTTATTAATTACGTGCATAACGTACAAAGTAGGTGACATAACACAGTGAGGTTCGCTATGCAACACTTCAGAAATAAAAACGAATCGTTTTGCCACTCGAAGGTTGAGATCCTAGTACTACTGTACGTAACGTTTTTGTAAACACCCTATCCCCTTGTAACGCACCGTAACGATTACCGTACTTCCGCATTAAGTAATTTACGGATAGCCCCTAAATAAACACAGTTTTCGAACTTATGTCTATAATTGTCTAAATGCATTTTCTGTATACAATGTTACTGTTTTCCAAGTTATGTCTTTATCGTTATGCAAACGGTTATTTCTGTATTGCTAATAAATTACATCCCGCAAGCATTATCCTTCATAAAGTCACTCAACAACCTGTAATATTCTTACTATCCAATAAATAAACTCTCGACTAACGTTTTTTGGTCACGTTTCTGAGTTTTAGTAGTAAAACTACGCTACTCTCTACTTGCCTTTCGTAAATTTAGATTTGAATCTTATTTTTTTAAAATTTATTCATACAAAGTTTCGTATTAATTAATTTATCTTCTTCCATTTGTGTTATTCCATAATTTCATTTACTTTAACTTTGAAAATAAAACTAATTCTTGTCTGCTAAGTAATTTACTTTAAAGTTAAAAGTAATGATTCTAGTTTTGAATTCTCTTGTTATTGCTTCTTCGAATTGTTTATTTTTTTTCTATAGACTATAATTTACTTTTTCACTTTTATGAATTATATTTTGACCATTTCTTTTTAATTTTTCAATTCGAACCCACTAATATCTGAGTGAATAAAACAACCAAATACTGATAGTTGGTCGCGAGTTCGCGCCTCGCCAACGGGCTGGCCTCATGGAGTTTTCCAGTTTTTCATCACGTGTCTAACACCTAAATAGGGCCCAGCTTCCCATAAAAAGTCCTCCCAAGAGGCACCCAGTTGGCAACTCACCCACGTCTTTCGTTGCTTCATTCCACTGTTTTTCGATCTTTTTCTAACAGTAGCACCCTAACTTAGTATTTTTTCCTTGCGGCACCCCTACTATTTTATCAGAGTTATTGCACTTTCCGTATTTTAGTAACACACGTAAGAAGTGTTATGACGCTGCTTAGCATTAAATTTGTAGATCAGAAGTAACAGAGCTATCATGAAATCCTTGCAGATTTATGTACTACTTGATCTTTAAATTATAATGTGAAATTAAAAGAAAACCGGAGATGATTATCTATGTTTTTGAGTTAGTCTCAAAACATATAAATTACGGACCATAAAAGAATGAAAATTTTACAGTTGCTTTATTAAAAATACTGTATTTAGAAAAGGCTGAAACATAAATTGCACCCAGCACAAGTTGCACTTACCGTTAAATAATTTTATTAAACTAAAATTTATAATCACAAACAAAATCGATTATTTTAACAACTTTGGCGTGAAAATCACTTAAGTTATTTTCAATTTAATTTGTAGTTCTCGACCCAGTATTTATTTTAATTAGACTTTAAAATAATATCTGGTGGGCGAGACAAAACTTCCTCTTAAAAAAAAAAAAAAACATAAGCAATGTTTAATAAAGTTACGATTTTAAAAGAAAAATAAACAATAAGGAGAAAATAAAGGGGAATCAAATAAATAATATTTATTACGAACGGTTACATAATTATATATTAATTGTGTTTACGTTTTGAATTAAATTTGGCAAATTCAAATGTATGAAATGTACTGTACATGTTAATTGTTATGATTAGTTTGATGAAGAGCTTTGGGTTTCTATTATATAATGGCAAAAGAACAAAGAAATATCTTGGCAGAAAATTTCAGAGAATTGAAAAATTAATGAATTGTTGTGAATAAGGCAAAGCAACACACGGGCATTCTGCCAAGGAATTACTTCGGGATAAAAATTTCTATGGAAAACTGGCCCCTATTATAGGCGAAAAAAACCCGAAAACTCCACTTGGTCAATCCGTTGGTCAGGCGCGAACCCACCCCACCACCAGTGTTGGGTGGTTTTATCCACCTCAGCCACTGGTAGGCGTTTTTATTAATACCTCAACATAATCACTTCATACAGAGACTATTTTTCAATTTATTATATTAAACTAATGTTAGGATCGCGCTGGTCGCGTGGAGTTTTACGGTTTCTTTCACGTGTCTAATTGCACTTAATTATATAGGGGCCAGTTTCCTATAGAAAGTCCTTCCGGGAGGCACTTCGGCAGATCGCCCATGTGTTGGTTGACTTATACCATTACACTAGAATAAACCAATTTATTCTATATATATATTACTGCACAGGAAGATTGATTTAAGTTATTTTCAAGATAATATTCGACCTTCCAAACTAGTTCTTCCTTTTTGAAAACGGCAATTTAAATAAAGAAATAAAAAGATTATTATTATTATTATTATTATCGCTATTATTATCAGTAGTAGTATTTGTTATTCTGCCTACTCGAAATGATCATTTTTGAAATTTATCAGGTGTTAAAAGAGAAAAACTGAAATAGCCACAAGTCACAACACATTCACACAATGCACACAAAGATTATCTAAACATATCTAGGAACGATTGCGTTCCCAGATTTAATAAATAAGGATTTAATAAGAAATTCCGGTCGAACGTGCTGTATTATTGCCACATCATTTATAACAAGCAATAAATTTTAATAAAATATTTCATTTTTCTTTATCTTTTTTACGTTTTCTTTGTGCTGGTTTCTTCGGTTAGATTTTAATGCCTATTAAATTTTAACTTTTTTTTTTTAAATTAATGGAATAAGGCAATGTAACACATGGGCGATCTGCCAAGGGAGTGTCTCCCGGGGAAAACTGGCCCTTATTTAAACTTAGACAGCCAAGAAAACCCGGAAAACTTTAAGTGGCCAACCCATTGTAAGGCGCGAACCCGCGACCAACCACCAGTATTCAGTAGCATTATGCATTCGCCACTGGTGGATACTGTTCTTAAAAGATGTCATCATAAAATACAATTAAAAATATATTAAATTAATTTGATGAAAGTAAAATACTTTCGCTAAAATTTACAACATTAATTTCTATTTTAGAGAAAGTAATGTATTCTAAATTATTTAAGAAAATATAATTGAAATACTGTTTAATTGCTTAACTTGTCTTTTTTTGTAAATTTCTTTTCGTAAGCGTAACTTCAAGTTATATTATAAAATGAAATAAAATAGAAAATGTAGTGTTGTGTCTGTATAACTTAAACGTCTCAGAATAAACAAAGTAGATCTGATTATTTGTATGGTATGTATCGAACTGAATAATACTAAGCATACAGAGTGATTTAGAAGTATTGTTATTTGTATAAACAGAAACACGATGATTCAACACTGAAAAATAAATTTAAAATATAAAAAGAAGTTTCATTGTTTGAACCTCCCTCAGTAAAAGGCAAATACTGTTTACAGGAATACGGAAATACATACAATT
>NW_019385040.1:0-5736 GCF_000671375.1 Centruroides sculpturatus
TATATAATACTGTCCAGACGATAGAAATCTCTCCGTAGCATGGCGCTACGAACGGTGGGAAAGTAGTTCGGCTGCCAGATGAGGTTTAACGTAATTATAGGGGGTTTTTTACTGTTTTTTTACGGATACTGTCACAATTTTTTTGCAATTTTATAGGAATCGTAATTATTGGGACTGTAATTATAGGGGGGCCGACTGTATATTTTTTCTCTCTTCCATGAAACACCTTCCTTTTTTTTAAGTCATTCTTTTCAATTTTGAAATAGTCTGTCAAGTATGTAAATTTAAACTTTCTTGTAAAATTTTAAATTGATTGACTTTTCAAATTTCATATATATAGTGTTCCTACTCAAATGTTTGTTTTAAATTCCATAACATCCCAACCAACTTTGTAAATACTGACCCTCACAGTACAGCACATTGACAAAATAAAACAGTACATATTTACTATGCAAATAAGAAGTTGAAAAAGCAATAGCATAATTAGTTATTTTTTCTAATTAACAATTACATAATTTTTATAATTGTTGAATATACCTTTTGTAATAAAACAGTTTTTTATTCAAATACGTCTAAATTCAGAAATATTAATGTTAAATAATAAATTCTACTCATATGCTGATAATTTATGTCCTAGATGTAATATGGAATTTTCAAAGTATCACTTGTTTTGCCAATGTGAAAAGAGCTATGAGTTAAAAAGGAAATTTGATTTGTTAAGTTTAAGTGAGTGCAGATCGGTGGAAGAAATGTACTATATTTTCCATAGAGCAACAACTCGATTAATAGTTAATTTATACAACTATGTTAAAACTTTTGTAAATAATTAGAAGGAAAATATTATTGTAATAATACTATGTAATATGTTATATTATTTAAGTTTATGGTTCTCCCATTGTAACAGGCAATTGCCGTATTACAAATAAAGCGTAATTTGGAAGATATATAATTGTTGAATAAATTAAAATTAAAATGTTTTATTAAATTAAAAATAGATTTATGATTATGGATTAATAACAGAATAAACTATGTGGCTTTGAAAAAAATAAAAAGCCATTATTTATTATTCATTAACAAATCCTGTATAATCCATGTACAAAACTAAATATTTATTAAATTTCTCTCTTAATAAATTTCCTGAACTTTATAAAAATCATCATAGAAATAAAATTGAATTCAGTGCTATTAATCAACATATTTCATCAAGTTTATAATTGTATATGCTATCCTATGATGATGAAAACATGTACTTAAAGCATTCTTTTAATTTTCATCTAAAGTATTTAACTTATCAGTTTAGTGTTGTTTGGCAAATTGTTTGATAGGTTTAATTACTTATAATTACTTTCTACTTTCCATGACTTTTTCCAAACACTAATGAAAATCTCTCACTTTACAGGTGCATCAGAACCCTGAACCCTGTATATAACAATATTACAAATGTAATGTATTAAAATAAAATGTACTGATACAAAAAATTACAAGATTATATAACTAATTTAAATTTTATTTTATATGTATAGTTCATACAAAATGATGTACAGTACAGTTGACCCCCCTATAATTACGGTCCCTATAATTACGATTCCTATAAAACTACGAAAAAATATACGTATTTTGGAAATGTTGAGTCGGATTAGTGTAGAATCGATTAATTTTATGGAAGAAAACCTTTCAACCAGCCGTAGTACGTAAACTTGACACGTGTCGGGCTGTGATTGGAACGACTTGTAAGAAATCGGATTCCTAATAAATTGGAACTTATCTATATCTTATAGGGGGGTCGACTGTACTTAAAATATATTTTACTTCTCCATCAAGAAATCTGCTATTCTGTTTCGTTTTTCTATGGCAGCTGCACGATTTTGTGTGTTTTCAGGAAAATTATCACCATCATCATCATTACAGTTATCAAGTAAGATGTCTTCTGGAATATCCTTTTCTCCTTTCTTAATGCATAAATTATGCAAAATGCATGCAGTCATAACCATTTTAGACATGGCTGCGATATTTTCCATTTCTAAATATTTAAGTTTGCGAAAACATCCTTTCAAAAGTCCTATAGTTTGTTCCACAACTACTCTGACAGAACTGTGTCTTTTATTATAAGTTTCTTGTTTTATAGTGAGACTACCAAAATTCTTAAATGGTACCAATAAAAAAAGTATCTAAAGGATATGCAGAATCACCTAATAAATAATAATTGTTTCCTAAATATTTTGTTGGTCCCTGCAGTAATAAATTGTATATTGGACTTTGTTTCCACATCCGAGAGTCATTAGAACTTCCAGGCCATCCAACAAAAGCATCAATTATCTGCATTCCTGCATCACAAATTATTTGTAACAAAATGGAATGTCTTCCTTTTCTGTTAAAATAACTTTGTCTATCTTTTTTAGGTGCCTTTATAAATATATGTGTTCCATCAACACATCCAATTACACCTGGCAATGGAATCTTCCGTAATTGCTCAAACTTATGTACGGTGTCATCCAAATTGTTTGATGGCCACTTAATAAAATTACTCAACATGGAACACATTTTATTGCAGAAATTCATAAAATTCCTGTAAGCATGACCTTTACTTAAACCAAATCTATCAGAAATACCTCTGAAAGACTCTTGATTAGCAAGTGTCCATATACTTAACAAAACTTCTTTGTTTGTGGAAATACAAGGTCGACCCATCTTTTTTTTCACTTCTTGTTGTATTTATCAACTTTATAACTTTCTATACAAATAAACACATAAATGATAAGTTTTATTTAATGAACAAGAAAAAATAACAGGCAGAAACATGTAATTAACATTATAGTACATACAGTAGACTAATTTAATTTAGGAATGTTAACTAAACAAAGTACAGTATCATTGTACTATGCTGATAAGAAAAAAATATATTATTAACTAATTTTCGAAACTTGAATGTAATTATAATTCGATTAACTTAACGAATATCAAAATTTGATTAATTTAAAAAACTTATTTCAGAAAATCTTACAGAATAACACATGTAAAACTAAATAGGCTATTTTATAAATTATAGCATTTTGTTTCCTATTAGAAAAAATATTTAATGTAAAACTTACTTCTGTAGAACTTCTCGACAGTCTAAAGTGACTCTGAAAGTCATCCAAAGAATATGAAAATACTATGTCTTCTACATAATTATCTATCTTCTGTCTCTTTGTTCTGTTCATTTTTTTGGAAAGAGCAAGGCTCAATTCTTCATACTTTCTTTTTTTGTTATGTTGTAATTCTTTAGCTAAAATACTACTTTCGGCTGTAATCGAAATCAGAGAATATATTACGGTGTCTATGTTTTGCTCGAGCGGAAAGCGTTTCTAAACAATGATGTAGCGACATGTAGCGATAGCTGCTTGTGATGTCATTTATGCTGCACTCTCGCTGCATAAAGAAACGCAGCCCAAGTAATCTATAATTTTGTACTTTGTATTTTCGAAAATTTTACAATTTATTAGTTAAAATTCTGTATTGATTGAGTGTGCAGATAACCTAAACATGTATTATCAACCTAGTAGCATCAAGACATCAACAAAGATGAGATCATCACAAGTGACACAGAATCTCTCTCTCTAGAAAAAGAGACCAGACTAGAATACAGGTATACCTCGCCTTACGTCGGTAATTGGTTCCAGGAAAACGACGTAAGTCGAATTTACTTGTCTCCGAATCTACTTATCACTAGACTAAACCGTAAATTACCATTCCCGGTTCTGTATTTTATTTATTAATGCATTTTTAATAATATATGGTTAATAAAAATCTATTTTAAGCTTACAAACAAATAAATTTTAGTTTTTAATATAGTACAAAAAAATACAGTATGCATGTACTGTATGTACTGTACATACAGTACATACTTGTATATATTTTAATATGATTTTAGTGCTTTAAACGTTTATCTAGTGATATTACGACTTCAATATTTGTGGCGGACAGACGTAAAGTCGAATAAAATGACTTAAACTTGATTTTTATTTTTCGATATACTTTTTTAACAAGCGACGTATAATCGGGAACGACGTAACTCGAAACCGACGTAAGTCGAGTTTTTATTTTTCCATATACTTTTTTAACAAGCGACGTATAATCGGGAACGACGTAACTCGAAACGACGTAAGTCGAGGTATGCCTGTACAACCCCAGATCTCCACCAGCAAGGCAAAGAATGCACATGTCAATACGATCCACATATCTACAATCAAGGTGATCTACCTCACAACAAAATTGCTATCCTCTTCCATAATACCTTATCCATAAACTCATAATAATCTGAATACATTGCAAAAAATCTATGAGAAGCAAAGAAAAAGGATTTTTAAAAACAAGTGTCAATAAGAACAGGAAGAGAACTTTAGGTAGATATTCTATCAACAACAAACACAAGTCGACAGCCAGACATATTCATTCAATGGACATTAAACAAGTACACTCACACAGTACCACGAATCAAATATTAATACTGTTATAACAATGGAACAAACTGTAATCTCACAATTGACATCAGTGCTAAGGTGATCCCAATTACCAAATGAATCCTCTACAAACTGCAGTCAAACCTTGCATTTTGAACTACTCACTTTTTGAACAAATTGATTCATGAACAAAATTTCAAGCCCACATGTACCCATATGATAACTCAGCTGCCAAACAAGCTACTCAGCAGAGCCGGTCAAAGATTACAAGCCATGGACAGACTCCCTACACTTCCTATACTAAACAAAGTCGAAGGCCCAACCAGTCAACAATGGGAGTACAGATTCAGAAGTTAGTGGTGCCAAGATCAGCACATCATGACATTGCCATTTAAATTAATTTCGACGCACATGCAGGAAAGATATTGCTTCTGTTTTTCAGCATTTGCAGCAGTTAAACTTAAATGAAATTAATTAATAAAGTCCACATTAATTGACATTCACATAATATAAATGGCATCTAAGAATTCATGTTTAAAGGTGCTTAACCAATAAATAACACCTTATAATAACATACAAATAACACCTTAACCTTGCCAAGAAAATATTTATTTCATAAAAACAAACGTTTTCAGCCTGATTCACAGGCCATCAGGTTGTGAACATAATTCGAACTAAAGTATTCCAAAATAGAATATAAATTCAAAAAATTAGTCTTCCATGCAGAAAGTCTTCCCTCTGCAAGGAAGTTTATGATTAAAAAATTTACTAAGAACTCCAACTAATTAAATTAGTAATTTTAATTTTATTAGAGATATTGTTAGTAAACAATCTTATACAGTCGACCCCCCCTATAAGATCATTGATACGTTCCATTCTTTAGGAAACCGATTTCTTATGAGTCCTTCCAATCATAGCCCGACATGTGTCAAGTTTACGGACTACGGCTGTTTGAAAGGTTTTTTTCCATAAAATTAATTGATTCTAGACTAATCCGACTCAACATTTCCAAAATACGTATATTTTTTGTGGAAATAATCCGTATAAACTACGCTATAAACAAAAAATTGTAGGATTACTTACCGAGTGTGCACCGCCATTGCTAATGCTTGTTTTCGTCGCGGAGGGACACTCTGCGACGAAAACAAGCATTAGCAATGGCGAAAGTTTTCTGATAAGTTATTTTTCTGCGAAAAATTCGCTGAAGTTTGAAGACATCATTAATATAAATAATTTTAATCGCCGTTGAATAAGAAATGTTTCTTTCACAAGAAATGTATAAAATTACAGTACTGTA
>NW_019385040.1:6375-13968 GCF_000671375.1 Centruroides sculpturatus
CATTGCAGAAATTGCTTTTAGCCCTTAGTATAATTAAATTAATTAATTAAAATATCTATAACCATAAGGTAGATAATAGGAAGGGCTTATCACACCAATGACAAAGGGCACAAACGCTCAAAAATCAAAGTAAAAAAATTTAATAAAACAGATAGGGTTGTACAATAAGATAATTACAAAGTATAAAAACCGTAAAAATCCAAAATGCATTTCGGACTATTTTCCAATGGAAAATAGTCCCTCATCAGTTGGTAATAGCGACAGGTCTAAGTATACTTAAAATTATACAAGGTGAAAAAAAAATATTAAATTTAAAATTAAACTAAAAATATGCCTAAAGCTATACAATATAAAGATGAAACCGTCGACATGACTGTACGAGCAGTAAGCATATCATTGTGGACAGCGTTGCCAGATTTGGCTACTTTGCGCCAAATTGGGCTACTTATTTTTCAGTTTGGCGTTAAAAAAAAAACATTTAGTGCACTGGCTATATTTTGGGCTACAGAAATTTGACTTGGCTACATTTTGGACTGGTTACACAAATTATTTCATCTTTTGTTTTGCGCATAGAACGGTAATATTTGTTGTGCTGTCTACTCGTTCTGTTTTTATATATAGTATATTTTATATAAGTTTTATAATTTATTTATTATTGGTATTAAAATGGGTAAATGGACAAAGTATTCTCGGTCCATTCGAAAAGAATGGCTTCAAGATAAAAATCTTAAAGGTAAGCGGGGAAATTTTCCTCATTAAGGTGCATTTTTAAATATTTTAGCAAATGGCGTAATTTTAAATTTACTTAATTAAATTTAAACTTTTTAAAAAGATAGCTCCAGTAAGTATTCAGTCATGCTTGACAGGAGAATCTTTAGTTTATAATAGCTTATCTTTTAAAGAAAATTTAATATAAATTCCAGTTAAATGATATCCTAGAAAAAAAGAAATAAGAAAAGAAAATGCATCTATAAACGGAAATGACTAATAGCAAATGCTATGCTATACGGAATGGTACCAAACATGGTTACTAGGGCCTAATTTTTATAAATTTTAATTGTTTTTGATAAAATTAGTAACAGATAATGTTACACTAATTGTAACTAATTGTAATTGTAATTGCCAATGTGTTAAGATTAATCATATTTGTTATTGTAAGCCGCGCAAATCCGTTCATTTTTTTTATGTCCGATCATAGAAAGACCGCTCGGGATCGAGTGTCAGTTATATATACAAAAGGTAAATTGTTTACAAACTTAGTCTTTGTCTATTGTCTGATAAATGTATATTTTTGTTAATTGTTCACGATAGCAGACGTCTTTTGTGTAAGATCCGAGTCGGATGTGTGCAAGCCAATAAATGTTCTCGTTAATTAATCTCATCTCGCCTTTTTGATTTGTTCACGGTTAGAAGAAATCACCACAGGTTATGGGCCCAGATCCCGGGAACGAATCTCGACAGTCGAATTTGTCTGAGAGAAAGGAAAAGGCATAAATTGAGAACCGCAAGTTGTATCGAGACACGTGTCAGCCATATCTTCGTTCATCGTCTGCAATCGCCATCTTTGTCGAGCTTCAAACGTCGGTCAACCTCGTCAGTGTTCGTAAATGATCGTGAATTGCTACCCGTCATCACTGTAAGTGTAAAACTAATTAAGTTAGTCTGTCAATATGGATATCGTGAAATCTCAGATGAAAACTTTCTCAGAAGATTTATATTTCATGGAAGTTTAAACTAAATCTTACTATAATTATATTTCATGGAAGTTTAAACTAAATCTTACATTAAGATCGAAGGATCTGTATGACATTGCGAACGGAATTATTCTTAAATCTGAAGATGCGAATAATGAGGCAGATGTCGCAGCGTGGATTAAAAAGGATTTAGATGCTCAAGCTTGTATAGGTTTAAATGTGAACAGTAATATCGCAAAGAAAATTGAAAATTGCACTTCCTCACATAGTATGATACACAAATTAGAAACCTTGTATGGTAAAAGGTCCGATCTCACAATTGAAGGGTTACAGAGAGATTTTTTAAATTATAAGTATGATTCAAGCAAATCTGTAGTAGAAAATTGCCTATCAGTTCAACAATATGCAGAAGACTTAGCCGAAAAAATCCTTCCGCTAGCAGGCGAAGAAGTTTTTTCGGCTAGCAGGCGAAAAAACCCCTAGTTAATTTTCATTATAGACAACTTTATGTTTCATAAAGTATTTTTTTGAGGTTTGTCTTATCAGGTAAATTACTGTACACTGTGTATTCAATAATTTTCATTTTCATGTAGTAAAGGCTCTATGCCTTCATAAAGTATGTACTTTTCCTTTGTTTAAGGGTATTTGGGCAGTTTATTCTCTGTTGTATTCTCAAGCAAACAATACATACAAGTACAGTACAGTATTTTCTGAGGANTTAATTTTCATTTTCATGTAGTAAAGGCTCTATGCCTTCATAAAGGACGTACTTTTCCTTTGTTTAAGGGTATTTGGGCAGTTTATTCTCTGTTGTATTCTCAAGCAAACAATACATACAAGTACAGTACAGTATTTTCTGAGAACGCCACACTCATACTTTTTCTTTTTTAAATTGTTCCTAAGTTCTCAAATTTTTATAATATTTAACAACTGAAAATAAAGATGTAAATTTACACATACACCAAGCAATTTTTCACCCCATTCCCGATAACCCGGCATTTTCAGAAACTCGGCCACCCTTCGGTCCACATTAGGCCGAGTTTTCGAGATTCTACTGTATAAAAATTTACTAAAATGTATTAAATTATATTTAAAATCTGTAGATATAAGTAATTTTTATAGCCTTTTTTACCTAAAATAAAAAATAACAGGTGTGTTTATACATTTGTTACAGACCAGAATTCGGTGTATATTTATAGTAACTACAGAAACTTCCTCTAAACTCCACATTTTAAACATTTTTTTAGAAATTTAGAAAAAATGTCTAAAAATTTAGAAAAATTTAGAAAAAGGTACTTATGGGTTGAGGACTCCTGTCGGAAATTGCAATTTTTCCGAAAGATTTTTCCGAAATGCAAGTTTTTATTTTTCAATTTTACTAGTCTACTGTTATTTAGTTAATTACATTCAAAAACGCAATTTTAATCGCAATTTCCGGTTAGTTTTAATATTTAACAAATTTCAAAAACTGCTTACTTGAGCAGTAACAACTTAATTTTGTCTTCAAATACTAAAAATAAAAAGAACCATCGGACGAAAAAATTTTTATTAGCCTATTGTTAATGTAAGGTTAACTCTGGTGTAGATTGGGCCTAAAATCCGACTTCTGACGCCAGTGTAAGTTTGCCGACGTTAAGGGGGAATAAAGTCTATCTCGCGTCAGAATGAGCCTAAGGGAAACCGCGTATGTGGGCGGTGGCGATGGAGGCAAATGAAGTACAAGTGTTTTACAAAAAAAAACCCGTTTCTTTGTTCGAATTCATGCTTACATCGATATTGGACAATTCCAAATCTCGGTGCTCCTGTGAACGGCGAAAGTTCGGGTGATCGGTCGCAGCCGGGGCGGACGAGAAGGATCACTGGACGATACAGATGTTCGTTGTTAAGCTGCGGCGTCCTGGGTGATTGGCGGTTGCACAACACAATCTAAATCACAACGGTAGGCTTAATCCAGAGGGGACTCTTCTTCGATCTTGAAGTTCCGATTTTTATAGTTTTTTCCCCACTATTCACATTTTGGATTGGTCCCTCGTCCCATTCCTCGCTTCCCTATTGGTCTTTCCTTTGTCTCCAGGTGCAAGACGAAACCTTTTCGGGTCGCGGGAAAGGTCCAATTCGAGGTGTCCATCTGATACCTTTGTCGACTCTGCTCAGTGACTGTTTATAAAACAATAACACCTGTACTCATAACTCAGGCCGTTGTTTACCATTTTTTGACATCTAAGAATTTAACGATCATTTTCACCTTTCATCTATCAAAAATTTCCCTTTTTTTTGTTCGTAAAGGTTTATCTTGGCGAACATTTTATAGACACACGAATCAATGATTTACCTATTTATGAGCGCTCGTATTAGAGTTTTGTCTTCCGCTAAGACCGTGACAGATAGTTTGACATATACTCGATCAGTTCCGAGTCTCGTTGTTTACATCTTGTGTCGCGCAAGAATGTCACGGTTTATTCGAGTTTGAACCTCGTCTGGGAACTCACAGAATGGAGTTAATGTGATTCCAATGTAGACTACTTGTCTGGTTTTTGGTTAAATTTATTTATATTAGCTTTAGTTTATTATGATCATTATCCAACATATTTCTATTTTTCTAATAATTTTATGTCGACAGAATGACTGGGGCAGTTAAGGAGATAATTATCATTCTGGGAACCTGGGTCCAAATCTGGGTGAACAACCCCATGCAATTCTGAATATGTTGGGCCTAGTCTCATTGTGGCCCTAGTTTCCATATAGTGAGTATAGAAAAAATATCCTCTTAGTGCCCACCGGACAGAAAGAGTAAAAAATTTTATGTAAACTTCACTTTTTGTCATTGTTCTTTTCAATTGAATTATTTATTTCTTCAGATAGATCTAAATACAATAAATAAGCATTGCTGAATCAATTCTATTAATAAAATCCAATGTGTAAATATATTATTAGCTTTTACCTTTTGCATAATATGTCTTTTCAATTGGAGAAAGTTTGTAAGGAATAAAGATAAAATTGTAATAATGACTTCTATCCTAATTCTTGGATGTTAATCACCAATCTGTCATATCATCATTCAAATGCTTTAAGAGATGGGTGTATTCATTAAATTCGAAAGCTTAGTTACTTATGATGCCATCTATGTCTTTATTATCTATGTTTTCAATTTGAATTTTGGATTAATATTTAATATTGGTTTACTATGTTAGACTTAATTGATATTTTTTNTGCGATCGAAAATACTTAACGAATTTCAGCCGAATAGTTAAACGACGCCCATCAAATTAGTTAACGCGAAGAAAGGCGAGGATGTTCCGCCCTACGCGATATACGACACTCAAATTTCCGTTGCATGTGACGAACGAACCAAGTAATGTCCGTTGGCACGCTAATGGGCTTATAAAAAGAAATTTTGGAGAAGCGGCTCAAGCGGAGGTCTCATGGTGTAACGGTAAGCACTGTGGACTTTGAATCCAGCGATCCAAGTTCGAATCTCGGTGGGACCTTTTGTCTTTTTTTCTGTCGTCGAAGTTCGTACCCTATGCAATTATGACGCCTTAGAACGTATAGAAAAGTCTGCCGCAGGATAAGCATACAGTACGTGTATGTCCAACCGTTTGCACTCAATCAAAAATGTTTATTGTGATATTTCTTGTGTAATCCAGTTAGAATAGCCAAGTACTTTTGACCAATAAATATCTAGCCTACCCGTTGTAGTCGCTGGCAGAATAGTAAAAACGTTTTATGCTTTAACGTTGTTCATGTACAAATCAAATAAGCCTTTTGAAAGAAAGGGATGACGAATTTACAATTTAATGAAAAGTTGTTCCTGGTGATTGGACATGGCGACAAGTGAAGACATTTTAAGTCTCTATTACGTATTTTTATAAATCAAAATAAGTGTTTAAATCGCGGTAATGTTAATCTTGGAAAGTTATTAGATTTTAATGCTGATGATGTTTCGTGATTTTAATTAAAGTTTGGGTGTTAAGCAAAAACACCAAAAAACTGTAAGTTTTGTTCGTGTGAAATATCGTAAGTTCTTGTNAAATCAAAATAAGTGTTTAAATCGCGGTAATGTTAATCTTGGAAAGTTATTAGATTTTAATGCTGATGATGTTTCGTGATTTTAATTAAAGTTTGGGTGTTAAGCAAAAACACCAAAAAACTGTAAGTTTTGTTCGTGTGAAATATCGTAAGTTCTTGTGGACGAAATATTTTAATCACCCGCCCAGAAACGAAGAAAACGGTATTATTTTTTTATAAGCCATTTATTTTCGAAATTCTTAAAGTTGCAATTAAAAAACTAACGAGCAATTATTTATTGTGATATGGTCACAATGCCTGACGGCAATTTTTAATCATATTTTTAATTTATTTAATTTAAAATATATGCTGTCCACCTCAAATTACTATTGTAGTGTCTCGCCCCGTACATCATACTTTTCCTGTCAGCAATAGAGTCGTTCCTGTCATCTATTTAACTCCTTTCAGGAGAAATGTTTTGAATGAAAATAAGGTGACTTCCGCCTTGCATCGAAAGTTCATATATAGTTAATCGAAAGAGGAGGCCTCGATTAACTATATATGAACTTTCCGATGCAATCAACTGCTAATCTTTTCATATCTGATCTCGACTTTCATCTACCTAACTGCGTTCTCGAGATTAAGGAAGGCCAGACAGTGGGCATTTATATATCTAGAATGGGTTCAAATTGCAGCCCAACAACAATATAGAAACAACAGTTCTAGAAGATTTTACCATCGCTCGATTTAAGTGGAATCGACTTAGTTTATGAGCGTCTTCGAGCATCCTAACTCTAACAAAAAATTGCGTTTTTGGATGTAATTATCTAATTAACAATAGGCTAGTAAAAATTTTATTCGTCCGATGGTTGTTTTTATTTTTAGTATTTGAAGACAAAATTAAGTTGTTACTGCTCAAGTAAGCAGTTTTTGAAATTTGTTAAATATTAAAACTAACCGGAAATTGCAATCAAAATTGCGTTTTTGAATGTAATTATCTAAATAACAGTACACTAGTAAAATTGAAAAATAAAAACTTGCATTTCGGAAAAATTGCAATTTCCGACAGGCGTTTTCAACCCATAAGTACCCTTTTCTAAATTTTTCTAAATTTTTAGACATTTTTTCTAAATTTCTAAGAAATATGTTTAAAATTTTTTTCATATTATTAACATTTTGTTTTTCGTTTTTTCTTATTGTCGGTGATGAGAAGGCGGATAGGAATACGCAAACAAGGGAGGGGGTAGTTTTTTCCTTCCCGTCGTGTCTCCACCTTGTCGTGGTTGGGAGGCTTGGTGATCTGTGCTGCAGTGTCCGGATGGGATTTCTCGTCAGAGTGTTTCGGCCGGATCCAACTAAGAGAGACACACGCCAATGCCGAGCAGGAAGGCATGGTGAAGAGGTAGCTTTCTGCCTTATCTTTGAGTACGCCTTGTCAAAAAATTCACGCGGCTGGTGACATTTAATTAATTTATTTATTTAAAATGTGGAGTTTAGAGGAAGTTTCTGTAGTTACTATAAATATACACCGAATTCTAGTCTGTAACAAATGTATAAACACACTTGTTATTTTTTATTTTAGGTAAAAAAGCTATCAAAATTACTTATATCTACAAATTTTAAATATAATTTAATATATTTTAGTAAATTTTTTCACAGTAGAATCTCGAAAACTCAGCCTAATGTGGCCGAAGAGTGGCCGAGTTTGTTAAAATGCCGGGTTATCGGGAATGGGGTTTAAAAAGTTGTTAAAAAACTGAATTGTGTTTTTTTTTCTTTTCTTTCTTTGTTGATTGTTTGTGTTTTATATATGTATTTTTTACAATTGGAAAAGGCCAATGGCCATAGTGTCGTTTACTTTAAATAAATATATGAAAAATATAGTTTCTTG
>NW_019385040.1:16211-35612 GCF_000671375.1 Centruroides sculpturatus
GTGAACAGTTGATCTCATGTAAGACAGCCGAAAAAATGGAAATATACAGAAGCAAACTTGATGATAGATGTATAAACGCCAGAGATGCGGAGGGCCTACCCTCAGCATGGAAGTTTGCTATTAAAAGACTTACAAATGGCTTATGAATGACGACTTGATTCGCAATTCACGTTATGAGAGCATTTATAATTTTTGTTAACTGTTAACGACTTGTACTGTTACTTATTTATTGTTGTATATTATTTATTTTTACAATTGATATTTTTACACTTTAATTATTTTACACTTTAATTATTTTACACTTTAATTATTTTACTTAATTATTCAGACGTTGATATTTTTGAATTTTAAATTTAATGTTCTATTCTTTGTGGTTATTCCATATTCGTTTCTTTCAAACTTGAAGATGATCTATGAAGTAGATCGAAAACGTTCGTTATTTAAATAAACTCCCTCGGCAACGGATAAGGTGTTGATTTTTTTGAATACTTCAGTATCTCCACGTTCAGTAAACCACGTTTGTGGTACTGCCTTTCGGGGCCAAGACTTTTTAAGCGTTAATTCTCTTACTTTCCTCCGCGAGGGAATTTCGAAAAATCCCTTCTTAGTGTGCATTTTCATGACGTACCCTAACTGTGTACCAAATTTCACATCTTTAGGTTCAGCGGTTTGCTCTGGGCGATGATGAATCGGTCAGTCAGTCAGTCGACACATGTAATTTTATATATATAGATAACAAATTACATTTTGTCACATTATGAATCACAATATTAAAATCCTTCTAAGAAGTAATAAGGAGTTAATTAATAATTGTGGAAATGGAAGAAGCGTTGCATTTGCCCATCAAAAATAGACAAAGAAAACATGCCAGTAAGTGCAAGAGACTTTTATGTAGAAACTACACCATTAAGATGTGCACTATATCCATCATTGTGGATAGTATATTAAGACGAACTATCCTTTTGTTCGTTATGTTGTAGACAACAACTTTAGACACTGAAGCCGTGAGTCCGAATAGGGATTGGAAAATTACCAATCCAAAATGCATTGTTAAATAGGCGAAACAAAGACAACTGTTTTGATCTCGGTCTCTGCTAGTTGTGCATAATTAAGAAAAACGTAATAAATGTTAGTAGTCTAACTATTAGAAGAAGAAATCTTCACTTATAACTTTTTATACGCACTCTAGCCTGACGAAATAGTCTGCGAGCTACCGTCCTTCTCCCGAAGGCTTTTTAGATTTTTAACCTTTTCAGTTGTTTCGGCCGAGGCACTATTTTCTCTCAGTGGCGTCTCTTTCAAGGAGTGAGGAAATTATAGGGTTCTTCTAAAACCCACAATTTCCTCACTCTTTAGAATCCTGTGCTTACTACATTGGGCTATCTCTTTATAGATGGAACACAGGGCCTTGTGATATGTGACTACCACACCGTATGATAGAACTGCCTCGGTTGAATATTCGTAAAGGATAGATATCTACAAACTGTTCGGGATAAGGACGACATGAATATAGATAGTCCATTTATATATGTTACTGTCATACAAATTAGCAAAATCGCTGTAGAAAAAATTGCCGTCAACTCTGATGTTATAAATAATGATGTAACGAAACGATAACGTCATCTACGTTTATATCAAAATATATTTTAAATTATCATTATGTTACTGAACGCCGTTTAGTAAAATCGTTATAAAAAGTTTTAATTGGCATAAATTTGAGCTTTTGTAATTCTGAGTAACGTTTCGAATAAATTGCATGGAAACAAATGAATTTTTCTTCTTATAAGCATAAAACGAAGCCGTAAAACTGAATTACTCTATGGGAAATCCCGTGAACTTTGAACTATCGACCCGAAAGTTCGACCAGTACCTCATTGCTAACGAAAAAGGCTTAAGTTTAAAATTTAAGCTTTCTAGACCCAGTAGTTTTTTCTCTACGAGCGTCTGCAGTGTCGGATGAAGAAAAATGAGAAGAAAATATAGCTTTTTTGCAGATTTTTGCACTTTTCGATTGATTATATTTCGGCAATCGCTTTATACAAAATCTTGAAATTTTGCACAGTACCTAAGAAAACAATTTTCCTTCGAACGATACGAGATATTCGAAATTACTATAGGTGTTTGGGGGGCGGAGAAATCGACTCCCGAAAATCGGCAACTCTGATTCCTGTATATGTAGTCAATCAGTGACGTTTTTTCTTGCCGGACTGTCACTATGATATAAAACACTAGATTATTGGATCAAATTTCATCTGTTTCACTTTTTTATTCTATACAAAGCAACAATCAATGATAAAATTTTTAGTGTTGAAAGATTGAGTTTCTAATAAAATTCATAGAAATTTGCAAGCTATTTATATTAATGGAATACTCAAAAGAGATATATTTGCTTTTTTTGTACCATAATAATGTAAAATGCTTAAGAAACAAACAGCAAAGATATTTAAGAACCTAAGTTATAGATTGTGAGGCCGGGACCTCACCCGACGATACGGGAGAAGAACCACCGAACAAACGTCAATGGACGGGTCCTTTGCGCGAAGTCTGGGAAGAGAAGTTGGGTGGTGTAATATTTAATTGTCAATTTGGGCAATTTAACGAAAATAAATATGTATAAAATTGTTAATTTCTTTAACCAAATTATTAATGATTTGAATGCTCAATATAGGAAATAACTAGATGTTCAATTAATTAATTTTTTTTTCTTTATATAAATAATCAAATTGATTATATTTACTTATGATTGTATTGCTTATACCTTAATCATTACCCCCTGTAACAAGGATTCCTTAATATGAATAAAGACTTTATTATTATTATTATATTTAATTGTCAACATTTCCGGTCGTAGATCGCGTGAGAAGAAGAGGGAGAGACACTAATAGAAAGCTTTGAGGTTACTTAATACCGAGTCAAAATCGAAAAAGTGTGAGGTCCTGGACATGTCCGAACCGTCATGAAATTCGTGTAAAAATTATTGTTGTACGGAACGAATGTAAGAAAAATCTTAGATGTTAGAAATGATTTCTTTTATAAATAGAAACAAGCGAGTCCCGAGTGTGACTCAGACACGTATTAAATTACCTATCGGTGTCGAGCCGGAGAGTCAGAACTTTGACACCAGTGCTCGCTTGCTGTAAAAAGGGTTAAATTAAATCGGAAAAATACAGATTAACAGAAAAGGAATAATAGGCTAAAATTACAAACGCAGGCCTCCTAGTTCTAATGACATCTTCGATATATATTTGGGAAAAGTGTTGGATGAGATCGTCTCGGGTTAGACTTTTTCCGAGACTCGAGTCGATTTTATTTCACCTGGGAACGGGAAAGAGGACCAAGTGACAAGTAAATTTCGGAACCAATGAAGGGAAGAGGTTTAGGGAAAGAAATTTCTATAAAACCCAGAATCGCCAAGTCAAGTGGCGGTAAAAAGGAGGGTTTTCCTAGAGCCGAACAGTCTCTCCTGTCACAGCAGCCACGCCCAGTTATGTTTAACAACGAAACCCGTGCCACTAAGCGATATTGTTCGATACTTTCAGCGAAGGACCCCGGCCAACGGACTATCGACGAACTTCTGATTACTGCCCCGGAGCTGCAGTTAGTGTTGACTTTATAGGTAGAAACTAACCCCTACCCTTGGTGGACCCGTCCATCTGCTCAAGAGAAGACTCCGATAGCAGCTTTTACCGGATTGATTAACTGATCGTGGCCAGAAATAAAGGACATTCGGTAACAAAATTATGTAAGCAATATTTCATTCCAATAAACAGGATTTTGTGAAGGTGCTGGTTATCTATCGTCTTCATGATCACCACCCACATAATCGAGTGACTTTTAGCCACTCCTGAAGCGGGGTAACGACTTTTTCCCGGTCGGCTAATCTACAAAAGCAAACGCTTCCTCAGAGGAAGGTGCGGCCGAGAACCATACGGACACAGCTGCATCTTCTTCGAAAGGGAAGAAAAACACCGTTTGTTTATAATTTACGGGATAATCGTTCTAAGGAACGTAACCCAACTCTTTGAGGATAGTCGTAACCTCCGTGATCCGAATCGCGCCCCTTGCAACAGCTTGGGGACAATCGGGATGGGAAAAACAATGGTTCGGAGCCAGAGACCGAAATTCGGGGATAAACTGTATAAAAACCTGTGTCCTCAAAGACACGAGGACGTTTTCTTCGTCCGTTGAATCCTGCCACACCGGTGATCCCATCTCGGAGTGCTTCCCGTCTTCTCTGTACCTCAGAATAGTAGCGCAGTCCTTCTCTGTGTTAAGGACTGCGCTACTATTCTGCACAAGCCCGACATTCCCTTTCTCAACAAGAAGATACTGGGAAAAAAGAAGACCACCGGCGAGGGGCGAGACATCATCTCTGGCAGGCATTCTGAACTGCATCCTCATGGGACAATGTTACCTGTTGCTCTATCTGGAAAGATCGAAGATCCCGAATGTAAAGTCTCGACCGGAATTCCAAACATCGACCAAAATTTGTTTTAAAAAGAAAATTGTTTTATATAAAAATGTTCTTAGATTATAAAACATCGTAAGAAAGGTCGTTTTGTGAGAGAGTAGAATGGAAATTCGACCTTTTCTCCTACGATTGCTAATACGGAGAAATGAAATGTTTAAATTAATGAAACCAAACGTCACGCGATTGCAGCCGATAATATTTATAACTGGAGTAAAAACGCTTAACTATGAGTTACGGGCGGAAATCGCAACAATTCAATAAGCATATCCGATTGGTGTCAGATCTCTGAATTCGATCCCGAATAGCTCTGGTAACGAACTAGGAGCCAATCGAGAAAGAGGAAGATGGAGATCACGACCAACCAGAACATCCGATTGGTAATGCCAAACCTTTAAAGAGCCCGAACTCAAGGACAATAGAGCCTTTCCCATCAAAACAGTCAACTTTTAATCGAGTGATACGTGCGGACAACGAATAATATGCTACAATATCTACGATAGAAGAATTTTACGAATGAGCGACGAACCCCTGGAAACATTGTACTGCCGTACCGAAACATCGTATCCCCAGACTGTCACCGTCGTCCGGACTCATTGTATCTCTTCGGATTAGTTTTTAAGAAAAAGGAGATTCGTAAACTTTTGTAAGATGTCTTTTGTATTCTAACTAGCAGACCCCGCCACACGTTGTTGTGGCTCAAAATGTATCTATTAATAATTAATATTATAAATGTATAACACTTCCCTGTGGGGAGATTTTTTGAAAAATTCCCTTCTTAGTGTACATTCTCTTCACATACCCTATTAAAACGCAATCAAAAACGCAAAAAACCACATCTAAAATAGTATAATAGAAGCCAAGTTCTTCACGGTAAGCCTTAATCCTGTCCCTCTTCTCCGCGGCGGGGAATATCGAAAAAGCCCTTTTTAGTGTATATTCTGTTGACGTGCCCGATTAAAACACAAAAAAAAACACATCTAAAATAGTATAATAGAAGCCAAGTTCTTCACTGTAAGCCTTAATCCTGTCCCTCTCCCCCCAGTAGGGGAATTTCAACATGTATACGAATGCAGTGTTGTGTCAAAATTTCAAAGGAATCGGTAGGAACAAACGAACGTTACATTTTTATTTATATAAATAGATAGATGATCTGCTTTAGTTCATCCTCACAGAAAAGCAAACTTAGGTCGTCATACTCATAGCACCATCTGTTGGACATAAAAGCCTTAACCCTAGATGATAACTTTTAATTTATATGAATGTTTAATGGATAATATACAGCCTATGTCCACCCTGAAGTTCCATTCTAAATATTGGTGAAAGAATTTTTGAAATCGGATGAGTACTTTCGGAGATTACCTGCTACATCCAAACTTACTTACTTACAAACATTACCTCTTTATAATATTAGTATAGATAAATGGGTGTTAATTGTAAACCAAGTTTTTGCTTCGGTGTCTAACGTCATCACCCCACATACACAGTCCACACCTTCTCGCCATCCTGAATGATATCTCCTCCTTAAATAGAGGAGTGTCGACCCGACACTAGACAATATCGAGTCCGTGATAAGACGTCACAGAAAGTCTTTACTCGAACTAGGCTCATATACTGTAAGCATTTACTTGTATTAAATGCAAATTATCTTGTAAATTCGTACCTGTGTGAGTCTCTGTGCCCGACACTACTATCTCAATACTCTCGCGTCATCCTGACAAAATCGCGACATACTCTCCCACATCCTATAACACATTACAATATTAATGCACTCATTCTGTCATCATATTAATTTCTTTCACAAAATCTCAGATATCTTTTGAACAACATTTAACTATTTAGATATATTTTAGTTGAATATTTTAAATTAAAATCAAGCATAAGACATTTTAAACATAGTTTAAGTATTTTTTTTTAACATTTAAGTTAAAAAATGTATCATAATTTAGTTTTAATTTTAGGAAATTTAGGAAAAGACAAAAGATAAAAATCTCTAAATCTTAACGTATAATCAGATTTATTTGTTTTTAATTACATTTGAAAATAAAAGATAAGAATGAAAATTCGTTAATGATATTTTAATTATTAAATCTATGTTTAAACATATTGAATGCGCAGCTTTTATAAAGTAATATACATTTGATTATATACATATACATACTCTAGTTTTAACTATTTTACATATTTTTAGGGAAAACTGCACATCTTTTTTTGTCCTCAAATTTGGAATTAAGAACCAAAGCTCTCCTTTTGAGAGCAGCTAAAATCTGTACTTTTTCTGTATTTTCTAAAAGGACATGATAATATTCCCTTTTTCTATCTGCAATTTTTCTCTTCCATTCTCTCAAAGATTCTTCTTGTTTCATTATTATTTTCTTTTGTTTTCTTTCTAATTCTTGTACTTCTGGAGATTCCTTCAACATTTCTATGCGTTTCATGTCAACCGTTTGACCAAATTTTGATATCATTTTGGCTTTACTCATTTCATTCATTTCTCTAATTTTCTGAATTCGAGTTTCACATTGTTGAGTAAGAACAGCTTGTTGAGAGATTATTTCTTTCTGTGTTTTCCTTCTCTCAATATTTTGTTTAACGAGATCTGCTCCTCTTTCTTTCAAATTTTCCAATACTTGATATGGAAATAGAATGGCGGTATTCAGATCTGCAGGCATTTGAGGCGCACAATGTTGTATCTGATCCAGAAATAGATTAGCAGTAACATTAATTTCATTTAATTCTTTCTGTTTCTTCAGTTGAACTTGTTCTAATGCTTTCTTTACTGGATATATAACATTATCGATTAGTTTTAATTTCTTTGTCAACGATTCCCATTCTAATTTCTCAGCTTCGTGTAATTTTTCTGTTTCTTTTAGTTTTGTCTCTACTTCGTTTCGTTTCTCTCTCAATTTACAAACTGATTCGAATAAATCAGGATCACAACCTGGAGGACATCCATTTCCATCCCATCCAAAATCTTCATAATAATCTTCCTCTGATGACCAGTCAGATTTATCATCTTCGAAGTCGTCGTTATCCTTCTCTTCCTCTTTCGCTTCTTCCTCTTTTTTCTCTGTTTTTAATGAAACTTTTTTTTTAAAAAACATTGTCAACAGATAGTAAAATTTATTATTTTCTCCCAATAAATTATCCAAAACGGAATGTATTTTCGTTTCTTCCTCTTTTAACTTGGCAATAATTTCAGCTTGTTCTGCCATTTTTTCCATTTGTTTATCCAAATTACTTTCCAATTCTTCTTTTTCTTTTTTTTTCTCCTTACATTTATTTATCAACTCTTCTTCTTCTTGGTCGTATTTATCTAATATTTGATGTTCGATATAAAACAGTTTTCGTCTAATATCCAAATATTTTAATTCTTGATCCATCAAACTTCTTTGCAGTCTTAGAAAATGCATTCGACTATCAAACATCCAAATACTTTTTAGGCTTTCAATGTAACTATTCATAATAGTATAATTTAGTATAATTTCATCCGCCATTTTTAACTTACTTGTTATATCAGAAGCTTTTTCTATAGAAATATTATTTGAATATTTCCAAATGTTAAGTTTGTTTTCCACCTGTCTCGGACAACAGCAGGCATTAAAAAACGTATTTGAAGTTAGTTTGATATCGTCGCAACATTTATGTTGGTACATAGTTAATTGTATCTTCAGTATCTTATTCTTAATAGATGACGATAACTCCTTTCTTCTCTCGAGATAAATTTCTGTAGGAAACTTCAGTTCTATAAATCCACCATATTGTTCCAGTTTATTTGTTATATCTTCTTTCCACGTATTTAAAAGCATTACTTGATTATTGTAAGCAGTTTTTCTTCGATGTACATCCACATTGAGTTTAAGTAATTGTTTATATTTTTGTCTGGCTCTAACGGGTAAATATTCTGGAGGAAGATAATCGTGATCGATTTTTAATTTGTAATCTCCCAATTTTTTTCTTAATAATTTAGCTAAAGCATTATTCGTTCGAAAATGCTCAAAGGATCCTCTCGAAATTACATCTTGTTCTCTAGAATCTTCAGATTTTGCAGTTTCTGTAATTTGCGTCAATGCGAATTTTTCTAAGTTTTTCGATTCTTCTTCTAATAATTCCTTACTCAGTGATTTTAATTCTAAATTTTTTAATTCGTCCAATTCCGTAAAATCAACATTTTCATATTCGTTTAATGGCAATTCGGTCATTCTCGATGTGAAAACTTCTTCGTTTGTTAAAAATGACGATAATACAACCAGTTGTTGCTGGATATTACTTTTCCACTGAGTATTTAGTTTATTAAATACGATCTCTTTTTGAGCAATGTTATATTCCAGTTTCTTCTTTATATTTTCTGATTTTATTTTTATTTCTTTCTCCAGTCGTGCTTTTATTTTATCGTGCACAACAATTTTACTGAAGTCTGATTGCATGTGTTTTGGAAGAATTTTATTTCTAGATGTTAACTTTTCATAATTAGCCCTAAGAAGAGTCATTTGTTGGATTTGATGGAAGCGATTTTTTTCCAATTTTTTCAAGTTTTCCGCTTCTAGAGAAACTTTGCATATTTGTTCTAAACTCAACGCATCTTTTTCTATATTATGAGCCCCTCCCAAATATTCAGATACGGGAATATTTATATTTTCTGGTAGAATTTTATCGTACTTAGGAGCATTCATGTAGAAAAGGAACACGTTACCGTCTTCTCCAGTAGTTGCTAAAAGTTTTCCATCGTGACTACTTGTTATAAATTTTATAGATCCTTTCTGGAAATCGTGAATACCCGAAGACCAAAATGATGTTAAATACATGTCTTCATTTTTGTTACGTTTCTCAATACAATATACACTCAATACGCCATCATTATGACCAGATACTAAATAGTTTTTGTTAGTCGTAAAATGCAAACACGAAACTGAATCCAACTCAGAAGGAAATATTTGCATTATTCGATTTGGTGTTAAATTAGGAATTTTTCCATTTGTTAAAATATCCTTAGAAATTGAATATTCGTATAAAAATCCTTTGTTATTTCCTTCCATACATAACCAAAATTTTCCTGCAATGCCGGTATATGAACCACATGTTATATTAAATGGTTTTCTAGGTAATTTGCAGTCCGTATCTTTTTCAAATTCTAAATATGATGATTTCAATTCCTCTGATAATTCGGTTGTTTTCATATCTTCCGGTCCATCTGTAATATTGGATTCTGCATTAGAATTATTTTTATATCCATTGGATTTTGTAAGCTCGTTTTTAATTCTGTTTGTTTCCTGTTCATTTCCATAATTTTTTTCCATTTCTGTATCTAAATATATTAAATTTTCTTCGATTTCTTCTTCAATCTCTGCAGTCCGCTTTACAGATTCAAATTCTTTCGGTATCGTAACGGAAACTTTCTCATGTGACTCCGTACTTTCCAATTCTATTTCTTTCCAAGAAAGATCTAAATTATATGTCGATTTATTTTCTCTAACACCAAAACTTTTTATAGTTTCAACTACAGTTAAAATATCGTCTCTGCAATACGCAATTATCAATTCGATTTTATCTAACCATATCAACCATTGAATAGGGCGTCGAAGATCAACGAATCCTAAAGGTTTCATTTCACCACCTCGCACAAAATAATAAAATATTGTTCCATCTAAACTAGCTGTTGCCATGTAAGTAGCAAAAGAATTTGTTTTAATACACGTTATCGCAGCAGTATGTGTTTTTATAACTCTGCGCATTTCAAGATCAAATTTGGTTATTTGTCTTACGTTTTTCTTTATAACCATCCACCTAACGACTCCATCTTCAAAACCTAAAATCAGAGAACCACCTCCTCTATCTAACATTCTAGAACCCCACATCATTGAAGTCGGAGCTTGATGAAATTCGTGACTCGTAATCAGAGAATAATTTAGGCAATTATATAGACGTAAGATACCATCGGTAGATGCTATTGCAATTATATGAGACGTAGGACTAATTTCACAACCTGCTACTTCAGTGGTTGGAAATCTTCGAAATACTTCTGGTTGTTTAGGAGAAAATGTGAAAAATAAATCTAATTTCCATATATAACCCTTTAAATCGAGGCAAAACCATACTTTTTCATCCTTTTTATCCGGCGATTGGACAGTATAAAGAAGATCAGCATTTTGTTTGACTAATAATTCAAAAGTTGGTTTCATTTCTAATAAACTTTTCTCTTCGTCTATATTAATCACTTCTAAGCCTTCAGTATCCCAAATTTTAATCCATCCATCATCTCCAATAGTTAAAAATTCTCCACCTTTTAAAACAATTTGATTAATGTTTCCATCGTGACAACGTCTATTCCCTTTCTGGCATATCTGAGCTCTTAAAATTCCATCTTCCCAAAGTAATATATTTCCCCAATCAGAAGTAGACAATATTATGTCATTTGGCAATTGAACGAAACTTCGAATGTTAGATACATCAATTTTACCAAATTTTCCAAGTTGACTTTTCAGTTTTAAGCCCGTAAAAGTATTTTCCATTTTCCAAAATGTAATATGAGAAATACCACTTGTAATAATGTTTCCACTTGTAAATGATGAAAATTTTACTTGCCAAACATCATTATCGGATGCTTTAGTTTTTAAAATTATACGTTCTTCCATCCAGTTCCAAATTATAAGAGAATAATTTGGAAAAGAACTAAGAGATGCTAAATACTTTCCGGAATTATCGAAATCCAAATGAACGTATGATTCCTCGGCGCCATTTTGCAAAAGTTTCTTCAAATTAACATCCGGATAAGTAAAAATGTCGATAGTTGGATTAATTCCTTTCTCCGCGACAGCAAACATGGTATAATCGGGATAAGCCGAAATATGTGCAACCCCTTTACCGCAAACAGTTTCGAATATTCTTTGGGATCCTGTTTTCAACTTGAATATGATTATTGAATTTCCAGCACCAATGACTACAGTCTCTTCTTTCAACAAACAGAAGTTGGAAAGCATCGAACGTTGCCATCCAAAAGAATATTTCTTTGTAAGCAAAGATTCAGAAAGAGATTGAGACGATGGAGCATTATAAACTTGTGGTTTGCATCTGATGGCATCGTAATTATAAAATTCGTCCATTTTTTAATGACTTCCTGACTTTAAAGTAAATCTAAGTGCGTTCCAAATTCGAAATGAATATTCTTTAGTTTGTTCCAAATTTTAAGTTGTTATTCTTTGGTTACTAAGCAACAATATCAAAAGCTATTCTGCATACGTTTTATATATAAGAACATTTTAAATATTTTACGAAAGTTTTATTTTAAAAGTGCCATAACTTTTTTTTTAAATGTGCCATGGGCAAGGTTACTTTTGGCTCTCCGTTTTTGAAAAAGTATTAAAAATACGTTAGAAATGGTCTGTTAATTTTTAACCTAATACAAATCGATTTTCTTGGAGGCAAAATTTAAAATTTGAAAATAAAAATGTAACACTGATCATATTTTCGATACCCCATTTCGAATCGTCTTTCGTCCTGGAGTGTTATTTGTATGCAGTGTGAACCCATTGCATCGGCCTAGTTACGACATTGTCTACAGGCCTTAAACTGTACCGTCAAAGTTCATATATTCTATACCATATTTATTCTAATAAAAGTGCGCTGTCTATATCTTATTTAATCTTGCAGTTGCGCAGTTTATTAGAGGGTGCTTGCTATAAGAATAAATACAGTATACTGTAGCCTATATAGTATATACGACTTAATAATCTAAGCAACTAAGCTTTGAGGAAGCTAGAATCGAATCTCGGCGGAGAATACCAAAAAAATTTTTATGGGTGGGTCGTCACGAAGATGTTAGCATCCGTCTCTCACCACGGTGGCAAGAAAGGTCGATTTTCGGTATTCACCTGACACCTGATCCAGGGATGTTGATCGAACATTGAAACTTTCCCTTATATTTTACATAACGCTGTTTTCTCTTCTGCGATCCAAAAATTTTAACGATTATAAAGCGATGATTTTCCCATAGTTAAAACGTCTCGTTCCCCATTTCTCTTAAATTTTATCTATTCTACGAGCGTCAGAGTCAAGGTTCAAATCTTCTGGTCTCACATTGATAAAAATTCTAACACGTACGCTCGAATCTCACTCGGGACTTACATTATTTACGTCCACGTCGCTGTTATTTTGTGCATTTTCTTCTTTACAATAAACTACATTTTTAGCACTTTCAGTCACGGGTTCGGACCCTGTCTGGGACCTCACATTTGGAAATAAAAATAAAACGCAATTATTATTTTAATTATTTACTTTGTATTTAATATAGATCATATTTTTATACAAATTTACATTTTTCTGAATGATTATTTTATAAACTTTCTAACAAATTTAAATGTCAATAACCAATTAGGCTATTGTTGAATTGTTCACAGGTTTCATACAAAACATTTTTTGTTATAGAAAAAACATTTCTACAGTTTCTAAAGATAGAGAAACTTCTTATTTTAGTGCTCTAACTGATTTCTGTTGGACCTGCATATTTATTCATTAATCCAACGACAGTAAACGTTAATTGTAGTTAGCGTATAGTGTTCCCGAGATATTAGGTTATTCGACCATAAGTATCATCATCATATTGTGAAAGCCATCCAGCCACACAGTAGAAAGTTATTATGTCACAAAAATTTTCTAAGATCTGACATGGTTTCTCTTCATTTGACCGATCCATTGTAACGGCTGGATGCCGAACGGTTAAGACGGCAACTTGCTGCTCAGGGAATGCCCGGGATCGGTACCAGAAGAATCGAAAAACAGCAGGAATTTTTCGGGATGATCTGTTCTTCACTACTAAGCTGCCCTGTTGTTGCCCTGGCCGAACTCATAATGAACTTGCTAAAAAACGGTTCCTTCTAGGATCCACATAGCGAAAACAATTAAAGTAATTTAAAAAAAAGACATGCACATTCTTTAAAAAGGCCATCTTAGTCACTACAGGATGGAGAGAGTAAAATAAAGAAGAAAGCTTTCTTTGACGTATTTTTATTAATGATTATATTTGAGTCGTGTATTCCAAGAAAGATCCAACTCCACAAGTTTCTTTTTGGAAAATAAAACTTTTTACATTCTAAGAATTAGACTAATTGCTTAAACATTTTTAAAAATATACATTTTCATATTTATGATCGACGTATACATGTAGGCCTATAACACACTCATTTTTAAAAGCAAGAAAAAAATAATTGATAATGGAAATTTTGGGCCTGTTTTGGAATCCGAACACTAACAAATAAGTTCAAAATACATACATATAATGCACCGATCAAAACAATTAGCGGAGAACGTGACTGCTGTAATCGCGGAGTGACAAAGAACATCATCGATTCGATCCCATATTACACAGATGTACAGCAATTTTGGATCATACAACCGGCTAAAGTCAGCACAATACCCTGTATTTACTGGCAATTTAACCTAGCTGTAAAGTATGTCTTAAGATAAGATTAGGAGAAATTATTTTAACTAGATTAAAAATCTCCTATGATATATAAATGTTTTAGCTGAAATCATACTGAAGTCAGTACTTTACCTAAAAGTTGATTATTGCTAACTCATGTGATTTTCATAGACACTTCTGTATGTATTTTATTTATTTAAAGTAAACGACACCATGGCTATTGGCCTTTTCCAACTGTAAAAAATACATATACAAAATACAAACAATCAACAAAGAAAGAAAGAAAAGTAAAAAAACCGCAATTCAGTTATTTAACAACTTTTTAAAATTGTTCCTAAGTTCTCAAATCTTTATAATATTTAACAACTGAAAATAAAGATATACATTTACACATACACCAAGCAATTTTTCACCATGTCCTAAATTTATTTAATTTAAAATATATGCTCTCAATCTCAAATTAGTAATGTACTGCCTCGCCCCCGTACATCATACTTTTCCTGTTAGCAATAGATTCGGGCCTATCCTCTATTTAACTTCTTTCAAGATAAGAGTTTTGAATTGAAATAAAGCGACTTCTGTCTTGCATTAGAAGTTTACATATAGTTAATCGGGACCTCCTGCCCCTAATTCCAATAGTCTGGTGTCAAAATGGAAAAACGACTCGTAATTTAACGTCGACGTCATCACTCAGTCGGGGGAAATTTCATTTCTTGCAATAGACAATTTCTTGCAATCCTAAACTAAACAATTGCAATTGATTCATCATTTAGTTAGTAAAACGTCGGCCTGTCATAAAACTGCTTGAACATAACGAGAAATAAATTTTTACCATTGATTAGGCATCAATCGTAGTCGCAGAATAGTGTCAGGATGGCTGAGCGGTCTAAGGTGCCAGACTCAAGGTAGATCTTTTCTGTAAATGCGGGAGCGTGCATTCTGGTCCACGATAGTGGGCGTGGGTTCGAATTCCACTCCTGGCACGAACTTTTCTTATGAGCGGTTGATTGAAAATATCTATTTTAGTGTGACGTAAGCGCCTGGAAGACATTTTGTAATTCTTTTGATTCGAAACAGTAATGCTAATTTGGTCAGAACTTTGCAAAATGTTGAATTCCGTTTGAAAGCATCGGAAAAGTCGAGTAAACATATGGAAACGTTGTAAAGCGTCGAACAGAAACTCTGCTTCGCCGCACGTGTGTGAAGCAGAGTTTCTGTTCTAAATTCAAAGCAAAAGAAGTTTCTGAATTCTACTGTCGCTGTCGCCTTCAATTGCATAAACGATGACAGGGGCGAAGAAGAAAAAAAAGGCCCCACCGAGATTTGAACTCGGATCGCTGGATTCAGAGTCCAGAGTGCTAACCATTACACCATGGGACCTCACACAGACCCGGCTGTCGCATATCATCTTAATGCATTGCAGATTGCCTCATCGACTATCGCGTAGAGATATCGCCGCATCTGTTGTTGCCGATAATGGAAATCTCTCCGTCTACACTTTCTCGTTAAAAAGCGTAGCTGTTTAGCGAAATAGCCACAAATCTGTCGCGAAGAGAATGACGGTTGCGGTCGGTGGACATGGTGAAAAAGAATTTAAGAAACGTGTTTCGTTTCGTTTCGTCGTGTGGAAAGCAAACGGATCGTAAATTGTCGATGGCTATCCGTGATCGGTGTGTAAATAATCGAATCATTAATTTGTTTCAAGCGTTTTTATCGGAAGCGGTCACGGCGCTTGCACGACAGAGGCACGATACTGACAGTTGCAAGTGTCAGTTGGAGAGCGTCGCGATTTCCACAACGAAAGACAGCATGCGATCGAAAATACTTAACGAATTTCAGCCGATTAGTTAAATGACGCCCATCAAATTAGTTAACGCGAAGAAAGGCGAGGATGTTCCGCCCTGCGCCATATACGACACTCAAATTACCGTTGTATGTGACGAACGAACCAAGTAATGTCCGTTGGCACGCTGATTGGCTTATAAATGGGTTTCCGAGAAGCGGTTCAAGCGGAGGTTTCATGGTGTAACGGTAAGCACTCTAGACTTTGAATCCAGTGATCGTAGTTCGAATCTCAGTGAAATCTTTTGTCTTTTTTTCTGTCGTCGAAGTTCGTGCCCTATGCAATTATGACTCCTTAGAACGTATAGAAAAGTCTGCCGCAGGATAAGCATAACAGTACGTGTAGGTCCAACCGTATTGCACTCAATCAAAAATGTTCATTGTGATATTTCTTGTGTAATCCAGTTAGAATAGCCAAGTACTTTTGACCAATAAATATCTAGCCTACCAGTTGTAGTCGCTGGCAGAATAGTAAAAACGTTTTATGCTTTAACGTTGTTCATGTACAAATCAAATAGGCTAAGTCTTTTGAAAGAAAGGGCTGACGAATTTACAATTTAATGAAAAGTTGTTTCTGGTAATTGGACATGGCGACAAGTGAAGACATTTTAAATCTCTATGACGTATTTTTACTTCTTAAGTAGAAATAAGTCGAAATCAGTTACTTTGTACTCGAATATTTGTAGTCTTGGGAAAAAAGTGGAAAGACAAATTTTTATGACAAACGGATACATAAATCGTAAATTTAAGGAAAATAAAAGCTTTTTCTGTACCTCGTGCATCTCTCTCATTCATTAAATTTAGTTGTAAATGATGCTACCAAAGTAACGGTTAATTTTTTAACATTATACAAGAATTATACACGTTTTTTTCTACATGAACTTATAAGTGGGACGTACGAAATCGTAATATCACTGGTTTAACATTGAAATTCGTGAGTAATATAGAATCGGAGAGCGGAATATCAAATATTTTAATGGATTTTTTTAACTCCCGTCAACTATACAGAACTATCGTAAAAACATACCAGTAAATTCTTATCGGTTGGGTTAAGTTATAAATTTACTCGTTATTCACGTAATCGGCCAAATATCTAGCGGGCGGGCGGCTAACAGCCCAGAACCGGTCCCGGATAGAATTGGAAGCGTTATCGACCCAAGCATCGATCCAAGGTCGTAGGCTTCCACTGGCTAAACCGGGTGAGGTTGGTGCTCTGTGAAGCGCATGCGCAAATCTGGTTTTTTGGAATCTGACAATACAGAGATTCCATTCCGCCACTAATATTCGAATATACAATAGCAATCTTTTTTTTGACGTGTAGTATAGAAATTTGTAATAAGATACATAATGCGGTTATAATAAAATATTGTGCGATTATTTTCATATAATTAAAATTAATATCTATTTATTTTTTATAAAATACAAGGAAAGCGGCGCTTCCACCGCTTCTAATGACGGCACGCCACTGCTACAGACAAAAATCAGAATGGTCCGTTTCTATAGAAAGACAGACTCAGAAACCTCCGAAATCGAAATTCTGTCAAAAAATCGAAATTTTTAGCATTAAACTGAGTCGCGACGCAACAACAGAATTTCGACAATTGTCTTTTGCTTTGTTGGAATCAGGGCTGTGGAGTCGGAGTCGGAGTCGTGGAGTTTTGATGTTTTAGTCGGAGTCGGATGGTAAGGAAAAGTCGGAGTCGGAGTCGGAGTCGTGGAGTTTTGGTGTTTTAGCCGGAGTCGGAGTCGGATGGTAAGGAAAAGTCGGAGTCGTGGAGTTTTAGTGTTTTAGCCGGAGTCGGAGTCGGAGTCGGATTGTAAGGAAGAGTCGGAGTTGGAGTCGGTAAATTTTTACGCGACTCCACAGCCCTGGTTGGAATGCGATTTAGTGAATTGTTTGTTTCGATTGTTTTCTGAGTAGTTAAAGCACTTATTTTGGGTAAGTTTAGTCTCTGATCTTTGGCATTTAGATAATTTTTAACATTGTTAAGCGGAAAATCACAATTAGAAGCTATAATTTTTCCACGACGAATATTTCGATAATAATCGTTGTGTGGTTTCTTCAAAGAAAAGAATCGAGCCTTTGACTTATTTTGGAAAAGTGCATTGAATCTTTTCATTCTTAATTTTCGTCGATCGAATCGAATTGTTAAAGCAAACTCGAATCATAAATTCTGTCGTTTGCAGTTATAATTTTGTGTGTGTATATTGCATATGCGTACACATTACATCCCATATGACGTTATTATAATTATAATTAATTTGACCTTTAATGAATTAGAATAAATGAGTTTATTCGTCATTAATTTCTTCTAGAATGATTCTCAAACTTTTTCGATCCACCGCCCCCTTTGTTCCATAAAGTTATACCCAACGCCCCCTAACCCATTTTCTCTTGTGTGAGAAAAGGATTGGAAATATTCTTAGGAAAACTTTTCTATGAATCTCACACTTTGTGCCCTTACTGTACATTGTTCTCATCATCTGGAAACCATTAAACGCAATGTTTCCTCTTATCAGCCCCAATTTTGCCTTTGGTCACCGTTCAATACCCTGCCTCTATCATAGATCTATTCATCGCGCCAGAAGGGGGCGTTATTGCTTACTTTGAGAAACGCTGAGCTAAAATAAAAGTCAATGTGTTAGAAATATTCAAGTTGTGACCTTCAATAAAAAATAAAAAATATATAAAATGTCAACATTTTATATATATTCCGTCGAATTTTTATATATAGAATTTGTCTGCCGTCGCCCCTCTATATTTCCTTAACGCCCCCCAATTCTCTTTGAGCCTTCTACTGCCCCCCTGAAAGCCTCCAGCGCCCACAAGGGGGCGTTATCGCCCACTTTGAGAAACGCTGTTCTAGATTATTTTCTAGATTAGTTTTAATGACAATCAACAGAATAGCATAACTTTTATAAACCACAGAACTGTTATTATTATAATCTATTTAATACATAATAATTGAATGAATAGTTTTAACGTTTTCGTTTATTATTCCATTACAACTTTATACTCATTTGTGACTAGAACTTTTCTTATACTTAAAACGACCATTTCCTACCGTATTAAATTTTCATTTCATTTTTTAATATTGTCTTAATTTAACGCTTGTTCTACAATATTTAATACTCGTTTCTTTTTCGCTTGCAGAATGGATAATTTCAAAGCGTTGAAAAAGTGGAATATCTCTGGAGGAGAGAGTCCAGAGGATGGCTCCTCGACATCAGGAACGTCTTCCTCTTCAATTCGAGTGATTCGCGTGCGTCCGAAAGAAGTGCTGGAGGGTGCGAAGGAGAAATCTGGTCAACCCGACAAGAAACGGGTGATTGTCATCATTCCCGATGAGAGCACGTCGTCTGTCATCGATTACCTGGAACAGAGATATCCAGAAGTTCCGGAATGGTCGGTGCAGAGACAGGCACGCGAGCAAGGACTGGAAGAGGAGTGTAAATCGATTCTGAAAAAGAGGAAAAAGAAGCCTTGGTGGAAGAAGATCTTCTTCTTCTGGAAGAAATAAATCAGCAAGGGCTTCTCACCGGATGTGACTCTCCCCCGATTGTGACTTTTTTTTACCCGGATATGGACTTTTACCTGGCTATGACCTAATGACCGGACGTGACTTCATTCATCGGATGTGACTTTTAATGGCAGTTTGGCGTCTTCCCTTTCCTG